>NW_027226412.1:0-36688 GCF_022539635.2 Chironomus tepperi
TTAATATTCTTAGCGACTTTCTCTGCGCCACTTCTAGTGGGACAATGATATAATTTGCGGCGGCTGACCAAATAGTGTTCATATATATTATGCGCGATTGTACGTGGGCATAGTATAATGCTAGCGCTGTAGTATTAGAGAGGAAATGTCTTATTCTTCTGACTGCGAATGCGAAGGCGATAACTTGATCTTTTATCTTATTAATATGTTCTTTAAATGTAAGCGAATCATCAATAATGAGTCCTAATAATCGTAGACTACCCACGCGTTCAATGATTTTGCCGTTAAAGTTAATGTTTAAAGCACCCCCAGTAAAATTTTCGAATTTCTTCTTGCTATGGAACACCAAGTATTTTGTTTTTTCGATGTTTGGGACAAGTCTATTCAGATCAAGCCAATTTTCAATTAAATTTGATTCAAAAAGCTCAAACATTTGATTCAAAATGCTCAAATATTTGATTCAAAAAGCTCAAAAACTAGATTCAAAAAGCTCAATGATTTGATTCAAAAAGCTCAAAGATTTGATTCAAAAAGCTCAAACATTTGATTCAAAATGCTCAAATATTTGATTCAAAAAGCTCAATGATTTGATTCAAAAACTCAAAATTCAGATTAAAAAAGCTCAAATTATCACTCAATATTGTCAGACTTGTTCCAAAAAGCTCCGACTTATTTATAAAAAGCTTTCAAATAATTCATTACCACTTCCAAATGACACATATTTCTAAAAATATCAATATCTCTGTTACTAAATATACACCTCAAAACAAACAAACAATACCGAACTCAATTTTCATTTATAAAAAATTTTATTTTTATTGCGATTATGTCAAATATTCCAGCACAGCATCACATCTTTTAACACCGATTCATCACAAAAGCTTGTCATTTAGCAGTTACTGATTGAATCAAAAAAATAGGAATCAAGCAACAAAAAATATAAAATAAAACATTAACAATTCGTAACATATTACAGTCATCCTTCATCATTCTAAGATTAATGGAAATCATGGCATTCAGGCTTTTTGATTGAAGTCTGTTACATTAACACGACCAGACCAGACATAAGCTCACATCCCGAGCGATACAGATGAAAAAGGCTCTATAAAGCCGCCACATAGAGGTGGCGCATATGGAGGTGGCGCATCTGGAGGTGGCGCATATGGAGGTGGCGCATATGGAGGTGGCGCATATGAAGGTGGCGCATATGGAGGTGGCGCATATGAAGGTGGCGCATATGAAGATGGCGCATATGGAGGTGGCGCATATGGTGGTGGCGCATATGGAGGTGGCGCATATGGAGGTGGCGCATATGGAGGTGGCGCATATGGAGGTGGCGCATATGGAGGTGGTGCATATGAAGGTGGCGCATATGGAGGTGGGCGCATATGAAGATGGCGCATATGAAGGTGGCGCATATGAAGGTGGCGCATATGAAGGTGGCGCATATGGAGGTGGCGCATATGGAGGTCGCGCATGCATGGAGGTGGCGCATATGGAGGTGGCGCATATGGAGGTGGCGCATATGAAGGTGGCGCATATGGAAGTGGTGCATATGGAGGTGGCCCATATGGAGATGGCGCATATGGCTGCCAAATAGAGGTGGTTCACATTGAGCAAGGTTCCATTTGCTTTTTGTAAAAGATGTTTAGTGGCGCTTCGTGGCGGAGCCTCCTTCATTTGTGTCTCTCGGGTACAGAAGTGAATTTTTTTTTATAAAATGTATAATTCAACACTGTTGTCAATCCTCTATGGTCACCTCATTCCTCTCACGCATCCAAACACACCATCATCACCTAAAAAGAGTCATCAATCATTCAAGTCATTTTTGCCATGGCTATGCGACGCTACACATAAAGAATGAACAATGCATAAAAGCAGCTATTCAGTCACACATTTTTATTCGTCTTCTATTCCAAAGGAAATGATAGACGATTCGTTAGTTGCATGTAAATTCTCCCCATCCTCGATGATAATAACATAAAAAGCTTCCATTATAACATCCGATTTCTATAGCATAGCAGTTTGCTGATTCATAGATTCTCTTTTTATTTTCCTAGTGACATTTCCCGGTTGGTTATAATAATTAATGGATTCACATTCAATATATACGGAATAAAATTCCATTCCTTCATCTCTCTCTATGTACTTTCAAAGCATTCATAAATAACATAGGGGGCCTGATAATAAACATCCATACATACAACTGCAGTCAACATACAGTCAGTATATAAAATACAGTCGAGAATGAATTAAAGCTGTCATGTGGTGGAAAATTGTGACACACATTAGAATTGGGAATAGAGGAATGGATAGGAGTTAGATCAGTTGAAATGGATGATACAATGAAATTTGGTAAGCGGATTTGAATGAGGCATCTTACTGTGCGATAGATAATACATCAAAAGAATTGAATAAGCTTCTGTGAAATGCGTACAAACACTCTAGGGTGATTGCAGTGGCACGCGCCTTGAATTGATGCTCCGGTTGACTTTGTAGTGATGTGGATCTATGAATGTAGACTTATAGTAATGGAAAATGAGTTTGGAGTTGCAAATTGTGTTGGATATTGGGATTCTTGATGAGTTTTGATGAATATTAAGGATGTTTTGAGTTATGACAGACTTTGAGTTTATGACAATCAGGTGAGTAGTCGTGAGTAATGTAATAAAATGGAGTGAAGGGTCAAGTGCGTAGATAAGAGAAGCTTTTGGGGGGTCACAACACCTCTCAGGATGATTTTGGTCATGTCAAATAGTCCCATATGGTGTCACTTAGTCTCTTATGGTGTCACATAGTCCCATTTAGTGTCACATAGTCCCATTTGGTGTCACATAGTCTCATATGGTGTCACATACTCTTATATGGTGTCACTTAGTCTCTTATGGTGTCACATAGTCCCATATGGTGTCACATAGTCCCATATGGGTTCACATAGTCCCATTTTGTATCACATAGTCCCATATGGTGTCACATAGTCCCATGTGGTGTCACATAGTCCCATATGGTGTCACATAGTCTCATATGGTGTCACATACTCTTATATGGTGTCACTTAGTCTCTTATGGTGTCACATAGTCCCATATGGTGTCACATAGTCCCATTTGATGTCACATAGTCCTATTTGGTATCACATAGTCCCATATGGTGTCACATAACCCCTTATAATGTCACATAACCCCTTACAATATAACATAACCCCTTTTAATTTAACATTACAGCATATGGTGTCACATACTCCCTATGGTGTCATATATACTCCATCCCCGTGCAATCAGTTCTTGCTAACAGCAGTGTATCTACAGAGAATTCGAGGAAGAGGTGAGTTTGTCAAAGGAAGGAAGGTTGACACCAACATATACTCCACCTCTCTCTTCAGTACACCCCTGCTCTATGCTCATTAAAAGCACCCACTCCACATTCCATAACTACAAACTTGACCTCCATAAACACACTGATTTACAACATAACCATCCAACATAAATGCAACGACAAGCACAAAAACACACTACCGTCAAATAATCTCTGATTGAAAGCACAAAGACAAGCCGTGAAAAATTTATTGATGCCTTTTTTTTTTTGTTCATGATTTCTTCCCACTGATATGTCACATAATTTTCTATCCATTCATTTTGGATTGTTATCGATTTCTCTCACACATCATCATCGCCATCATCCTTATTGTCATCGTCCCATGTCATTTTATGGCCATTTAACGGATTGATAATAATGAAAGGGCAAAAATAATCATCGAGTGCTGCAAAAAAAAAGGCATGGCACAATCGAAGTGATGTGATATATATAAAAAATATATACTTTTTTTCATCCCCATAAGCGATTTTTTTTTGGTCATCGATAATTGGAAGGGAGAGGGATTAAGTAAGCAGTAAAAAATATAAGAAGGAATATTTGAAGTAATCTTAATGGTCGGACAATGAACATTTGTCAACGAAATTCAAGTTTATTTTTCTTTGACACTTTTAGCTTCATTTAGCTTATGGACTTTTATGAAAAAAGATTTGGATATGCTAGGGATGGGGAGTTTTCATTTTGAAGAATAAATCGGTTCACGATGGGGATAATCAGCATTAGAGAAATTACTTTGTAGTCATGTGGATTGACAACTTACCCATTACTTACATCGTTGACCGTACTAATTAATTGTGGTCCATGGTTGCGCCTAGATGGTGTTTGAATTTGGCTCTTTCGATGGCTACCACTTGTTTATTACCAATACCAAGTACAATACTGTCAATTACTCGAACAGCACAACGTGTTCGCTAGATTACCTTAATTTCCTTACTAACGGTAAGACGCAATGTTGCCCATATGAAGTTATTATGTCCCTTCAGAATGCAGACCCTTCAGAATAAATATAAATTCGACTGTCATGCAGTTAAATTCAAAATCTGGTCTATTTTACTCAAAAAGTTCTTGCAAGAATGAATCTCAGTTTGCTGCAAGAGCTATGTATGTGTCTGACGAGTAATTAGTAACCTGTTTAGTCCAAATTTTATATGGTTACTCAAAATCTGTCTGTTCAAATTCTACCATTTTAAATCCCATTTTTAGAAGCTAAAATACAACAGCTGGACGAGATCAATAGAAAATTGTAATTTTGGACAACGGTAGATTAATGAACAGTCTAGATCACGAAGTGTAATGGAAAAATCAAACCAAAAATCATAATTGTGATCTACAAAGTCAGCATTCAGCAACTTGACTTAGGACGAGTCTACTACAATTCTTAGGTCTAGGAGAATGTCACTTAGATGCGAAAAATGCAATACCCAATTGAAACAAGATTTACATCCAAGTTGGGTATAATTTTCATGGCAATTATCATGAAACTTGTCACTTGGACACCATGTGCCAATTGTAGCAGCTACATAGTTGCCATGAATAATTTTTGCTGATCAGGATAAAGTCCGATGGGGAGCCTTTTGTAATATTGTATTTTAGGCTCCACATCGGAACATGATTCCAGTTAGTAAGTAAGTAAGTAAGTATACATGTCTGCTAAATAGAGTCCATATGTCACCTAGATTAAGTAATGCCTTGCTAATTATATTAATTACTCAAAAAATATTACTATAATATGATTAAATTTGACACTCATACCCAAAACTTTACCATCTAGAATTTCTATCAAATCCAACACAAACTTTTCTCGGCTATTTCCATAAAACAAAACAGCCAAAAGTTTGTCAAATATAAAACTTTTATCCGTTCCATATATGTGCGTACAGAAAAGTTCATTGTAACTAAAAGTCAGAACAAAAAGTAGGCATGAATTGGGTACAGCAAAAAAAGGCAATAGCACTTTGTAGATTGTGATAAGAAATCAAGATTAAGATTCATAAAAAGTGCCTTTTTGCCATAAGGACTGTACATGAAATTTCAATTAATTTTTATGGTAATTTTTATTACATTTAATTACTTGAATTTGGTGCTTGTTCCTCTATGTGGACTGTACGAGGAAAAAAAAGAAGCAATAGCAACAACTGTAAAAGTTTTTTTTTTTCAGCACCAGACCGAAAAATGTGAGACAATTTCAAAGGAGATTCACCTTGAGGGTGAATAAATGAGTTCAATTAAGGCATGAATATTTTCTGGTGTCATTATTATTATTATGTATAGTGTCATTCCTTTTCTCAGTTAATTAAGTGTCATTATCTGAAAGTATCTCTTCCGACTCTTTTGTATCTCGTTTATTTTTTTTTTTTTGACATTTAAAATTGTAAGGTGGAAGCAATATGCTGTGGTATTTAATTCTTTTTCGGACATTTTGGGCGGTGATGTGAATGAGAAATCAAGTAAATGGATAAAAAATTGAGTAGATGTAATCGTATTAATTAGTGAATGTAGGTTGAGTGGAAACGATTTGATTTTATCGAATTCTTTTTAAATCGAATTTAATGCAATTCAAGGACAATCGACGCTTCTGGTCTGAGAATTATGATTTGCAGCATAAATACTCATAACATACAAGCATATGCTCAATAAGTTTCTTACGGGACCCAATGATCATTTGCTTGTATGTTAGGGTACATTGTCATGGATTGCAGTTGATCTATATGGCCAGTGAAGATAAAACAACCTGTACTTAAGATCCATCAATGCCAAACTAAGACATCTGTCGTTGTTTAGTCATGCAACAAAGCGATACCCTCACTTTGAAGACGATGTGGGTTTGATTCCCTCCAGAAACTAATCTTTCAATGTTTACATAGTGTTTTCAATAAGACAAAGATTTACACCAATGCTCACGACATTGATGATGATGATGGTGGTGTCCTTTTTATCACTATGATATGGTGGGCGTTTCAGAAGCTTTTTGAATCTAGCGCAATTACTAGTTAATGCCGCAAGCTCATTAAGCGGTTTGTATGGCTGTGCTACTTCTTTATGAACAGATCAATATTGGTCAACCTATGTGTCCAAGCACATTAGTGTGGCGCCACAAATTTTTGGAAATGATATGAACTGTATGTCGTGAGTCGTTTTAGTTAAGACTTACCGCCAAGTTGTATCGCGAGAAATAAAATGTTGTCCACAACTGGAAGAGGCAATCATCAAGGAACACTATGTCTACTCGGAATTCGTCTCATAAGACAAGCATAATACATATACAGAATTGGCATCCATGCTTGGCGAAGCTCCAAAACTAATACTAGTGGAGTTGACCATAAAATTATTTAGTTATAAGGTATTCATTTAATGCTTCGTTTTGTAATTGCTGTAATTGGGACATGTCGATCAAGGATATCCCGAACTGCACATTGCGACGAACAGTATTTTTCGCCGTAAATATGGATCGAAATCAGTCATCACGATGCCGTCAGAGCAGAGAATCTTGAGTGTCTTGCCTTTAATACAGCGACTCAGTGGTGCCCTAGCGAACACGTTGTGCTCTTTGGATATAAACCATAGGACAAGCTTATTGATAAGTTTCCTTCCTTATTCATAAGTTTACACACTAATCGGCTAGTTTACATCCTTTTAAACTACTCATCAATCTCATATGCTTTAATCCCTTCACAAAATTAGCACATCTAAATATTTTCTCATTAATTCATCAAACTCATAATTTCAACAAATTTATCCTTCATTGCCAGTCATATATTCCTTAATCACAAGTCTCATTATTTTCATAATATCACAATTTATACACAGAGCATTCAACTTCCTTTACGGTAGACATAAAATCATTTTGCTCTAATTAAAATTTCTCTTTTGTTTCTATTATCTTAATCCAGAAAACCCGAGCATAATAAAGAGGAAGGAAGAAAAGTAATAATTTATATTATAATCTGGAAAGGAATCATAAAGGGACTTTAAAGGAACATGATTGTTGTTCTGTGCTTTACTTGTGAATGGGAGAAAAAAACACGAGTTTGGATCCAATTTATAAGTGACTTTTTTTTGGGAACAGACAATGGATGACTTCCGGTGATTTTGGAAATTTTATGAGTGTGGATGGGAAGGATGTGAAGGTTTTTGGATGTGAATTTGAGAAGTTCCAGTTTCTAAAAGGTGTAGCCATAGACATGCGTATGCAAATGGAGTGCTCAAGCAAATGTTCCATGACTGTCTATGCTACACATGTTAGAGAATACCATCATCATTTATTCAGGAGCTTGATCTATTTAAGTCCACTGCAGAGCTTGTCCTCAGCTTACTCAGCTCTTGAAAGCATGGTTATTGCCTGCTATAGATTATTATTGGCTAGACTTAAGCATAACATGCAATAACTTTGAAGGACAATGAATGGCTGAAAAGGCTGAGTTTCTTCAAATCGGGTATGTGCCTGAGTCACGCTAACTTTAGTTCGGATGTCATCGAATCTGGGTAATTCCCGGTAATTCCAGACCCACCTTGGCCTGGGGCTTGATTTTTGGCATTTTACACATCATGTGCTGTCCAAAAATTGAGCACGTTCGGTCCGGACTGTCATCGAATCTGGGTAAACCCAGATCCACCCTGGCTTGAAGCTTGATTTTTGGCCACTTCTGTGCCATGTGCCTCCCAAACATTGAGCACATGCTGAAAAAACTCACAAAACATCCTCAATTTTCAACAGCCAACCCGTTCGAATAACCAAGTTTCTATCACAACATCATACATTCAGGAAAACAACGTAATTTCAACAACCCAAAAGTGATCCATATTAAATGAAATAAACTTTAAATTGCTTGGAGGATGCACTTAAACTCACACAGTAAAAAAAAAAAAATAATTAAAATGTTTGCTGAAAAACTTAAAAACTTCACAATTTTATACCTCATTTTTAATGTACTTACAATATAATTTTCAAAAGTGTATACTACACGAGTACGAAGTAACTAAGTAGAAGAAATTAATTATGTAGCGAACAAGTAGCAAGGCTATGGAAAAGTAATTAACATGAAAAATTCTTGTAAGAATATAAAATTTTTTAGCATGTTTTTGGAATTTTGTTTCACAAAAGGTAGGTTAATAATGCAGAATGTCTGTTCGAATGGGCATTCGACAAACGGTCAGTTTCAACAAGTTATAGCGGTGTCGGTCATTAAAAAGTTTCAAATACACGCAACAATTATTCGTTTTAGAATGCAAAACAACAAGATTTTTTAATGTTTTGTAATGTTTTTCAATGTTTTACTGTGTTTTTTAATGTTTTGAAGTGTTTTTCAATGTTTTTACAGTGTTTTCAAATGTACATAGTTTGAATTTGTGAACAAAACAATAAGTTTTTTAATGTTTTATAGTGTTTTTCAATGTTTTTCAATGTTTTTACAGTGTTTCCTGAACATTTATTAACTGGTTATGAGTTTTAATCATAAAAATCCGTTAAATTATGAAAATTGTTGAATGGTGTCTTGAATCTTTATTGATCTTGTTTTTAGGTCAGGGAAAGTGTATTGGATTTTACTGGATCTTGTGCTTTAGTTCAGTGAAGTGAATTAGATCTAATTGGATCTTGTATTGTAGGTCGAGGAAGTGATTTGAATCCTGGGACTAAAATGCGCTGAAGAAGGTCAATATAAAGAGTACTTTTCTAATTTTTATTTAAAAAAGTACGGAAAAGGGAGTGAATTAAAATAAATTTTTAGAGCTCTTTATAGCATCGAATCAGTAACATTGATGACGATGATGATGATGATGACGCTATCCAGTGCTTCATTCTAAATCCATTAAAAAATTTATGATGAAAATTTCTAATGACATTTTTTTATCGTTAAAGCATAAAAAAATGCTTTCGAAATGAATTAAATTTTTTTGTGTGTTTTAATTATAATAAAATTGTTTGTGACGGCTTTATCTGCTGCTGTATTTAAATATGTAGCAAAACGTGTCAGTGCTTCATGCCTTTTTCGATGGGAGAGCAATTAATAAAATATAACAAACATTTTTGTCATAGTTTCATTCCATTTGCTCAATTTTATGATCTACTCTCGATGTGGATACATTTGTGCTGACTGAAATAAGAAAAAACATATAAATCAAAAGTTTTATCTACCTAGACAACCTCAGATTAAATTAAATTTTATGCATATTTTCTCTTGCTATGGATAAAGGTTTTTTGTGTATATGGAGGGGGAATGTAGATTATTTGAAGAATTCTTTTGATTTAAAGTTTTTGGTTTTATTGCTGTTGAAACTCTATAAAACATAAATTTTATTAGTTAGTGGTATACAAGCTGTGTTTAATGCAGTGTTGAACAACCTTTATTATGCCTATGAATACCAGAAGATTTTCACGGCACATCAATGCACAGTTTGTACAGTTTTGGACAAAAGGAATACACAGTGCTTCCAAGGCATCTATCATTTACCCGAAGCTCACAAGAAATCCGAGACTACATGGACGCTTTGATGAAGCAGGAGCACATGGTCAAAGATATAAGTAGCCGGAAATGAGGCTGAATTGTCACTCACCAGGAAAAGACCCTGAAGATATAATGCGACAAGTTAAATTAAAAAGGAACTTACAATACGAAGAAAGATAATGGACATTGAGAAGAGGGAAAACAAGTGTCTGCAAAATAATTTTACAACGGTTTTTTTTTGGTGTACAACCAATGTAAAATCGGTGTTAAACTGTTGTAAAATCATTTTTGGTGTAGATCCGGTGTAAAATCATTTTGTTAAATATTTAAAAAGACATTATTTTGTTTAATATAAAGTGATGCCCTATATTGCAAACATGTCCAAAAAGCACAAATCGGCAAATATACAAAAAAATCCAGTACCAGGCCGTTGTGATTCTGATTTTTTGCACAAATTCGGTTAAAATTCAACACAATGGGAAAGTCACCCTGTTCTGATACCGAATTTTGGATTGATTAACCAACTTTTGCTTTTCGGGACAGTTGTTAATACCACAAATCATTAAGTTCCCAAGTTATATTCGTTCAGCCTTCGAAAATTAAAATTCCAACATGAAAACGCTTTGCTAGAATATGAAGCAACCCCGGAAAAATATTAAAATGTACCCCAGACCAAGAAATCTTGCAATAATGCTGTTGATATAGACAACATTTCATTTAGTATTGAAAATTGGCAGACAGTGATAGAGTTAGCTTCAAGCGCTACCTTAAGGAGAGTATGAATCACAATTGATCTGTACGACCAAAGAATCAATGAATAATACTAATTTGCGAATATTTCCGTCAGATGTCTAAATCATACACGTCTGAAATACATAAATCTGATAGTGCTCCTTGTGATACTCGATCATTTTATAATAGAACGACATGTTCGATTAAACTAGACTAGGGTTTCCAAAAATTGGAATATTCCCAGACAGACGTTAGATGGGAATTCACTCATTTCCTTAGACTAGATGCCTCCACAGGTTCATGGCAAATTGAAGTTTCTTCAATTCTTATAAACACTCTTAAGGTTTACTTTTTCCTGTAATTTTTCTAAAATACCCAAAATTGTCCATCAAAGCACTTAACCCCCTTACATTCTCACCATAGCAAATGAAGATTCCAAATCTCGTCTTTAGCATTCAAACAAGTCATGAAACCGATGTGAAAATTTTATTAGAGCGACAGCAATTCATGTCATAAAAAATTTAATCCCAACTTTAAGACACAACCAAAAAATTTACATCAATCCACAGAAAATATCTTCAATATGAATGTGTCTCAGTAGATTTATAGTATTACCCTTATTGCTGCTGCGGGACACAAAACCTCAAATTGAATCATGAAAGATTACACGGAGAACGGTTCATCACTTGGATATGTAAAATCTGTTCCAACATGAACAATATGAAAGCAATCCGGTGTAAGTTAATTCTCTTCTTCTTTTTTTCATGGTGATTAAACCTCAAGCCAAATTAATTTTATGATACTATATTGCTGTTGCTTAATTAGTTTACACTACATACTTGCAGGCTGGATGGTTGTGGAAGCTTTTTATTTTTCTTCATTAGAATATTGCTGTTGAGGAATAATGTTGTTTAATGCAGACATTGTTGTTAACTAGGCATGCAGAATAATTTTAATTGATTTTTCTCAGATTGAACAGGATCTCTTTGCCTCTAAGGAGGTGTCTAGAATAAGAAGAAGGGGAAAAAGGAGAGAATGGAGGGGTAATGAGGGGTCAAACCATTACTTCCTTTTTGGAAGAAAATCTTCAAAACTTCTTTCAAAATCCAAATTGACAAACCCTTCACTCCTTCCTTCAGTAAATTTCTGACTACGGACTTGTTTCTAGAAATCAAATGGATCTTAATAGTCTTTATAGAATCATAAGATCATATGGTCTTCAATTGGCAACATGTCGTTGATTGGGAAGAGGAGCTTTTATTTCCTGATATCCTAAAAATAGTAAAACGTTTAGTAATTACGTAATGCGTTATTAGAACCCTCTGCCCCGCACAGTAACGCTTTGTAACAGAATTATGACCCAACTCAGTGGTGGACAATAGTTTATTTTTGGCGGCACATTTGGGAAGTCTTGACCTAACCGACGCTAGTGTGATGCGGCAGTCAGAGTACTCACCACTGAACCAATTTGTACTTCGACTCTTCTTCTTCCTACTTTCTAGTATTCAGAAAGAGCGAGGGCGAGAGGGTCATAGGGGAGTGTTGTTGCTTGAGAGAAAGGAAGAGGGCTTGGAGGTCAAACCTTTATTTTTGCAAAAACATCTTTAATTTGTTGAGGATTTTCAAATACTTCCAGACTACCCCCTTGACAGTCGAAAATCCACCAGTATCAATCGATTCATTCAATTCCTTTTCCAATTCCAATTCCATCACTTCATTTCCACTTTATTTTGCTTTTCCATATTTCTATGATAATATCACTCTCATGACTCCTCTGTCTTCAGACTCAAAATCTATTATTTTCCACGAATACATACCAAAAATCATATTTATTTTTCCAGAGGGATACGTTCGAGGCTTTTTTTCTATTGTATTCCCAAAAAAAAAAAAAATGAAAGAATGAAGGAAAAAACATCAAATCAAATGACGTGAGCATGTGATGTAGCAAGGTCGCAGCAACAACGTTTAGAGGCTTTAGGGAGATATAATGCATTGGATAGGCAGGTGAAGCATTCAGCTAGGCAAGATCGTCGTACCTGGCTGAATAGTATTGCTGATCAAGCACAGGATGCCGCGAACAAACAACAATCGCGCGAGCTTTACCGTCTTACGAAACGTTTGGCTGGCCAATCTAGACCAGCAGATAAGCCAGTCAAGTCAGTCGACGGAACTCCTTTAACCAATGCTGACCTCCAAATGAATCGATGGACTGAACATTTTAAGTCTGTCCTCAACCCTCCATCAACATCAACACACAGAGACTTTTTAGACAATGTTCAAATTCCCGAACTTACGACTAACATTGACACAACCAGACCTAGTGTTTCTGAGGTTAGAGGAGCTATTGAAAGCATAGGATCTGGAAAAGCTCCAGGCCCTGACGGGATCGCGTGTGATCTTTTTAAGGCTCATCTGGATGTTACAACAGATCACCTTCACAAAATCATTGGGTCCTTTTGGGACTCGGGAACATTCCCGAAAGGTTGGAAGGAAGCTCTTCTTATAAAATTGCCTAAAAAAGGTGACCTCAGTCTGTGTGGAAATTGGAGAGGAATTGCACTCCAAAACTCTATCAACAAGATTACAGCCCGCATCATACTTGATAGGATTTCTCCTATACAAGATGTGTGTTTGCGCAGGGAACAAGCCGGTTTTCGTCGGGGGAAGTCCTGTGTAGACCACATCAACACACTCAGGATCATAATTGAGCAGTATAGAGAGTTTCAAAGCCCTCTTAACTTGCTCTTTGTTGATTTTAAGTCAGCCTTTGATAAGATTGACAGGAGTGTGATGTGGCGGGTCCTAGCAATGTATGGTGTTCCAGACAGCATTATAAATCTTATAAGGCAACTCTATTCAGATGCAAACTTTCGAGTTTTGCATACTGGAATGATAGGCCCTGAATTCGAAGTGAATTCAGGTGTTAAGCAGGGCTGTATTCTCTCTCCCCTTCTTTTCAAAATTGTTCTTGACTACGTGATGAGAAAGATCAGTCAGAAGAAAAGAGGTATTCATTGGAATGTCTTCACTCGACTTTCTGATCTGGACTATGCCGATGATATTGTTGGCTTAACAGAGACAATGTCTGATATGGAGAAGTTCCTGTCTGATTTGATAGGATGCGCACATGAAGTTGGCTTAGAGATCAACGTCTCTAAGACCAAATTGATGCGAATTAATCCGCCAGCGCAGACACGAACAGCAGTCAAAATTCTCCATTTGGGAAATGAGGTTGTAGAGGAAGTGGATAAGTTCACTTATCTGGGAAGTGTAATTTCCAAGGACGGTGGTGCGGATGACGACGTACGCAATAGGACTCGACTTGCTAGTGTTGCCTATGGCTCACTAAGACACATTTGGACATCTCCACGACTATCTCGACGACTGAAGCTAAAAATCTTCAATTCAAACGTCAAGTCAGTGTTACTTTATGGATGCGAGACTTGGAAAGTGACTAAATCACTCACTAATCATATTCAAGTTTTCGTCAACAGATGCCTTAGGAAGATTTGTGGCATTCACTATCCAAAAGTCATTAGTAACTCTGAACTGTATAAGATGACAAACCAACAAGTCATCGCTGTCGAGATTGGAAGAAGAAAGTGGGGATGGATCGGTCACACTTTAAGGAAGCACGAAACAGATATTGCGAGACAAGCACTGTTTTGGAACGTTAAAGGCAAAAGGAGTGTTGGCAGAAGGAAAATAACTTGGCGTACAACAGTAGAGAAGGAGGCAGAACAACAACAAAAGAAGTTAGCAGAAGTAGCCGTTATAGCCCGGAACAGAGACCTGTTCAATCACTTTATTAACGCCCTACGATTCACAGTGGATCAATAGGAACCAATCATCATCAAATGACGTAAAAGTGAGTGTGACGAGTGTGGGTAGATGAAAAAAAAAGTCATTTACATTTGTTGCGGTTTGAAAATTTATATCGGAAATGATTTTTTATTCGTATAAATTTCATCATTATGACAAAATGAAATTTTTGAATAAAAAAACATAACTCCGTCAAAAGATAAGTTAAAAGTCGAGATATTGATCGATGGACTAAAGCGCATTTTTGCTAAGCGATCGGAATTTGAGGATTGCAAAGGGTAGCCATCCAGTCAATCATCCAGGAAGCCAACTAATCAAAGTGAAGTTATAAGCATCATTTTGTTCAAAAATGCGTCTAAAAAGAAGCATATCCTCCAAAAAAGAATTGTATATTATTATAATATAATAGAAGTGAGAGAAGGAGAAAAGCACACGGTGAAATATTTTCAAATCAATATTTGCGTGAAAATATTATAAAAAAAATCATTTAGCGTTGAGATTGAGAAATGAAAATCGCTCATGAATGTCAGGGAAAGGAAGGCAACGAATAATGTAGAAAAAATTGTGAGAAATTTTCATCGAGATATTAATATAAATATTATTCTTAATCTCTCTTTCTTTCGCTTGTTAGTTATAAATATACAAAATGGAAATGAAATAAAAAATTATGAAAAAATAAATTAAATCGATGAAAATTTTTCATCTTTTTTGAGCGGAGAATTTGGTTGGGAAATGGAAATGGGATGCAATTATTGCAGTTTGTCTGAAACTGTTTGAAGATATCTTACTCACATCGCCGGTCGTTCAGATCACAAGCCATTTATGACCTCCTTTAAACATTTACTAAAACTGGCTCTATCGCTGATTTCCGACTGCCAATTACTCATGCCATGCCATGCTATCAACAGCTTCTATCCATGAATTATTCAGCTTTTATCGCACTCTTTTGCCATCAACAAAGTTTGATTTAAAGGAACTTCCAGAAATCTCTCAACTACATGTCCTACCCACTGGAGCCTGTTCATCTGGACACTTCTCACGATATTACCTTCCCTTAATATAAGCGTCTTGTATAGCGCATTTTATTGAAGAAAACAAGGGTGAAGCTGCATTACATCAACAAGAAAATGATATCAAGCCTAAAAGGTAGAACATTGGTCTTATGTGTTTAAAATCCTGGGTTCAGTCCCAGGTCATGTCTAATTTTCGAATCATTTTTCCATTTCACTGTTGAAGCTCGGTTCGTTTGTTGGGTTAGTTTACGAGTCTTTGGCATATAATATGTCTTCACTGCTAAGTGTACAAGAATATACTAATATCTAGATGATTGTCTGGTACATATGAGTTCTAACTAGGAACATTACAGGGTATAACTGTTTTTATGAAGTATTCGTGAATTTACAGGTTCAGCGCTAGCATGTAGTTCGAATCTCACAATAACTTGTAGGTTTAAAGGGTGTGGTATAACAGATGCCTTCAGCTCATAAGGCTGGTCCGTTTATTATGTATATAAGTTTAAAATGAAATTTCCAGAACCAAATTTGTCAAAAATCGCTATAAATCCACAATCTCTCCATCAAATTCTCCTCACTTCCTCTTATGCTATTTTCTTTATTCAAACAATCTTCTATTTATTCCTTTTCATGCAACACGTCAAGATATTTTCATCGTTCATTGAGACGTTGCAACATAGTGATAAATTGTTTCTACTATGAGTTGAGTGAATGGAATTGAGTTTGAATATTTTTTTTTTTACGATATGTGAGGAATTTATTAATGTTTATATGAAAAGTATCGTGAGGTGATGTAAATTTCCGTAGTACGGATGGTAGGTGTGAAAAACATTTATCCATATAAAAATTGTATTCATAATAAACACGTTGATTAAAGTATTAACAGAAATAGAAAATTGTAAACAGATATTTTAAAGAAAATTTTTGTTGCTACCTACGGTTCATAATTACATTCAGATGGATATGAGGGAAAATTTCAGACATTTTTTTCCAAAAATATAATTTGAATCATGGTAGAAGGTATGATAGAGGTGGGATATAATGGCATATTTAGCTGCTTAAACTTCAATGAACCGTGCTGTGCCATTGACACCGAAGAGGTACGGGAATAGTATATGAACAATTGAAAAACATCACTGGTACAGTACAATGTTACACCTGGTACCAATGGTGCGCCGGTTATATGGTATAGTGGTGTGATAATACAGCATTAGTGCACAGTGATATGATGTACCATTGCTACCGGAGAGATATATCAATTTGCTTTACCACAAGCACCAATGTGCTGTACCTGTGATGTTCCTTTACCGTACAGTTACATGTCGTAGGGTCCCGTACCAAAGAAATTAGTCTTAGCAGGAGCGTAATTAGAAATAGGATGAATTTGGGTTTTTACCGAAATAACCAAAGCAAATTGGAGACTTTTTTTTCCAAAAGGAGTGAAATTGACTCTCAACCCTCCATTTCCCCTTGTCCCACCTGAATACCCCGTCTATCCTTCAGCACCCAAAACCCTATAAACTCATAAAAATTCCTCACTACGAGACTTAATCTTTAAAAAATCTTTTACAACATAAAATAACTCAACAAGTATCATCTTAAGGAACACTCACATTACGCTCATTTTCAGAATGTTTTATAATCCTTTAATTATTGCGAGTGTCTGAAGATGGTTACATAAAGTGCGGTTGAAGACATATTGCTGGATTATTTTGTTCAAACTTCCTTTAATAGCTTTTTTTTTTTCTTTCATGGTAACCATAACAAATTGTTGCTCTTTTCACAATTTTCATGAACGTTAAGCATAAAAGATATCGATTATTTTTTAAAGGGAATTGTAATAAAGTTTAAATTGATTACTTTTGTGGGAAAATTTATGGGAGAGAAATTAAAATTCCTGAAGCTACTTCTAAGTTTTCCATCATCAATTTATAAAGGAAATTGTAGTTTTCAAGTTGGTTTTTATGGATTCTTAAGTTCAATTAAACTATTGAGTTTCTTACAAATTGTATTTGGTTTTACAAAAGTTCATTAGAGTTCATTTTTAGATGCTTTCAGACAGTGGTGTATTCTGAGGGGGCATTTGATGGTCTAGTCTTGAATCAACCATACAGGGGTGCTTTTCTTCGTCCCTGCTCTTAAGGCACTGCGAGTCAATACTTGATGAATACTTGATGTCGCAATGAAATTTATGTAGGCTTCAAGGAATCTCTTGCAGATTTGAGCTCATGTACATTCTTCCCAGGTTTAGTCAACTACATGTCGTCAGGTCCAGTAAGAGCAACAAATATAGCAAATTCAGCATTAGGCACAATCTGTGGTGATTTATGCGTTCAAGTTGGACGTAACATCATCCATGGATCAGACTCTGTTGAAGTTTGATCCCAAGTTCCCCTTCTTCCCTGGACCCTAGATGCATCTCTCTTCGTTTTAGTTTTGCTCAAAATTGGTCAATAAACAGTAAAGCAATTATATCGAATTGGTGAGTTTGAAGAACTTTCGAATAGCACAAATCGGTTAATTGATCAAAAATCCAGCCATAAGTCGACGTGACTCTGAATTGATGCCAGATGACTCTAAGCGTGACTTGGTTTCGGTTGAAATCTGTCATCATCCCAGAGTCACGCTGATTTGGTGCTGAAATTTTAATAGATCTCCAGTGTACAAAAATACGTTATAACCAGATGATGGCAAGTAAATGTCCATTTGATGACTGGTTCTAGCGTATTTTTGTCGACTCGGGGATTAACCCACTCGTCCCCTTCTGAACCTGTCATGAATCCCACAAACATCCCCTTTTCGCCCCCTACTTCACTTCCGAGTAAAAAGACACCAAATTATAGCTCACTGCTACACAAAAAAAGTCGAAACTTTTGATTACATTAAAATTCGGATTATTTAAAAGTTATTAAGGTTGTAGGAAATAAACACCTGTGACTTGTACCTTAATTTAATCGAACAAATTTTCATGTTAGGTAGTTGAAAAACTTTTGCCTGCCGCTAGCAAAACATCCAATTACGCTTGACTTCACAACTATTCAGGCATTTGTTGATCAAAAAAGTCTTCGTACTCAATTTGATGATTCACTTCCGAAATTGCCTGGAAGCATTACAAAAAATTGCATACCCAGGTTAATTTTATAAATAAACTTTTTTAAATTATGAGCATATCTGTCCGCCCATGCTGACTTGCTCTTTTGTAAATATTTAAATTCTGAGTCCATTCACACAAAAAATTCTTAAAACATGAAAATTTTTCTTTAAAATTAAGTAATGATTAATTTGTATGAATATAAATAGTCACACATACATTGTAATTTATCATTAGAACATTTTCACATTCTTGCTGTTGTTGTTGTTCATGTGCGAGTAGAAGAGATTAATAAATCATAAACATATTTTTTGAGGGGATCATTAATTAAAAATGTTAGAAAAATTTATCACATTTGAAAAATATATTTCATTATCATATTCACACAAAATTGTGTGAATATATTGTTTTTTGTTTTACAGAAATCTACTTTTTTCGATTTACTGCCTCAGCCTTGCCGAATTATAAAAAAAGTTCGGTCATTCAAAGTTTGTGCTTCGTATTACCTATCAAATGGTAAAAACTCCTTCATGATTGGTGCTTCCAGTGCCGAGAAATCGCAAAAAATCACGTTCTGTCCTTTAGCAAGTTAGTTAGTTTCCGCGAAAACTCAATTTTAACACAAAGTTAAGACTTCCGGTTTTTTCTATCGATAGATATTGGTTATCACACGAGCTGTATAGTTTTTAGGGTCATGAGATGCATCCACTGAGGCACAAAATGCAAAAAACTGAAATTTTTTCCCTAAATATTAGCCGCTTATTCCAAAACACGTGTTTCAATAAACGATTATTTCAAAACATATTTTAATTTGGTGAAAAAAAAAATTTAGTGAACTGGATCTCACTGGATCTCATTTTGAAGGTCTGGAAGTAGACTGGATCCTACTGGATCTTGTTTTTATGTATCTAGAAGTAAAATGGATCCTACTGGATCTTGTTTTAAAGTTCTGGAAGTGAACTGGATCCGACTGGATCTTGTTCCTCCCCTTGGTGCATATAAAAATTTTTTTTTGTGCATAGGGAATCTTCTATATCCTATGAAAAACCATCCAAAAAGTTTAAAGTCATAATCACAATTATTAAAGTCATAATCACAAATAAAAATTTAGTCCACTGGATCTTACTGGATCTCATTTTGAAGGTCTGGAAGTAGACTGGATCCTACTGGATCTTGTTTTTATGTATCTAGAAGTAAAATGGATCCTACTGGATCTTGTTTTAAAGTTCTGGAAGTGAACTGGATCCGACTGGATCTTGTTCCTCCCCTTGGTGCATATAAAAATTTTTTTTTCTGCATAGGGAATCTTCTATATCCTATGAAAAACCATCCCCAAAAGTTTAAAATCATAATCTCTTCTCTCTTTAATCATATTCACACAAAATTGTGTGAATATATTGTTTTTTGTTTTACAGAAATCTACTTTTTTCGATTTACTGCCTCAGCCTTGCCGAATTATAAAAAAAGTTCGGTCATTCAAAGTTTGTGCTTCGTATTACCTATCAAATGGTAAAAACTCCTTCATGATTGGTGCTTCCAGTGCCGAGAAATCGCAAAAAATCACGTTCTGTCCTTTAGCAAGTTAGTTAGTTTCCGCGAAAACTCAATTTTAACACAAAGTTAAGACTTCCGGTTTTTTCTATCGATAGATATTGGTTATCACACGAGCTGTATAGTTTTTAGGGTCATGAGATGCATCCACTGAGGCACAAAATGCAAAAAACTGAAATTTTTTCCCTAAATATTAGCCGCTTATTCCAAAACACGTGTTTCAATAAACGATTATTTCAAAACATATTTTAATTTGGTGAAAAAAAAATTTAGTGAACTGGATCTCACTGGATCTCATTTTGAAGGTCTGGAAGTAGACTGGATCCTACTGGATCTTGTTTTTATGTATCTAGAAGTAAAATGGATCCTACTGGATCTTGTTTTAAAGTTCTGGAAGTGAACTGGATCCGACTGGATCTTGTTCCTCCCCTTGGTGCATATAAAAATTTTTTTTTGTGCATAGGGAATCTTCTATATCCTATGAAAAACCATCCAAAAAGTTTAAAGTCATAATCACAATTATTAAAGTCATAATCACAAATAAAAATTTAGTCCACTGGATCTTACTGGATCTCATTTTGAAGGTCTGGAAGTAGACTGGATCCTACTGGATCTTGTTTTTATGTATCTAGAAGTAAAATGGATCCTACTGGATCTTGTTTTAAAGGTCTGGAAGTGAACTGGATCCGACTGGATCTTGTTCCTCCCCTTGGTGCATATAAAATTTTTTTTTTCTGCATAGGGAATCTTCTATATCCTATGAAAAACCATCCCCAAAAGTTTAAAATCATAATCTCTTCATCTCTCTTTAATCATATTCACACAAAATTGTGTGAATATATTGTTTTTTGTTTTACAGAAATCTACTTTTTTCGATTTACTGCCTCAGCCTTGCCGAATTATAAAAAAAGTTCGGTCATTCAAAGTTTGTGCTTCGTATTACCTATCAAATGGTAAAAACTCCTTCATGATTGGTGCTTCCAGTGCCGAGAAATCGCAAAAAATCACGTTCTGTCCTTTAGCAAGTTAGTTAGTTTCCGCGAAAACTCAATTTTAACACAAAGTTAAGACTTCCGGTTTTTTCTATCGATAGATATTGGTTATCACACGAGCTGTATAGTTTTTAGGGTCATGAGATGCATCCACTGAGGCACAAAATGCAAAAAACTGAAATTTTTTCCTAAATATTAGCCGCTTATTCCAAAACACGTGTTTCAATAAACGATTATTTCAAAACATATTTTAATTTGGTGAAAAAAAAATTTAGTGAACTGGATCTCACTGGATCTCATTTTGAAGGTCTGGAAGTAGACTGGATCCTACTGGATCTTGTTTTTATGTATCTAGAAGTAAAATGGATCCTACTGGATCTTGTTTTAAAGTTCTGGAAGTGAACTGGATCCGACTGGATCTTGTTCCTCCCCTTGGTGCATATAAAAATTTTTTTTGTGCATAGGGAATCTTCTATATCCTATGAAAAACCATCCAAAAAGTTTAAAGTCATAATCACAATTATTAAAGTCATAATCACAAATAAAAATTTAGTCCACTGGATCTTACTGGATCTCATTTTGAAGGTCTGGAAGTAGACTGGATCCTACTGGATCTTGTTTTTATGTATCTAGAAGTAAAATGGATCCTACTGGATCTTGTTTTAAAGTTCTGGAAGTGAACTGGATCCGACTGGATCTTGTTCCTCCCCTTGGTGCATATAAAAATTTTTTTTTTCTGCATAGGGAATCTTCTATATCCTATGAAAAACCATCCAAAAAGTTTAAAGTCATAATCACAATTATTAAAGTCATAATCACAAATAAAAATTTAGTCCACTGGATCTTACTGGATCTCATTTTGAAGGTCTGAAGTAGACTGGATCCTACTGGATCTTGTTTTTATGTATCTAGAAGTAAAATGGATCCTACTGGATCTTGTTTTAAAGTTCTGAAGTGAACTGGATCCGACTGGATCTTGTTCCTCCCCTTGGTGCATATAAAAATTTTTTTTTGTGCATAGGAATCTTCTATATCCTATGAAAAACCATCCAAAAAGTTTAAAGTCATAATCACAATTATTAAAGTCATAATCACAAATAAAAATTTAGTCCACTGGATCTTACTGGATCTCATTTTGAAGGTCTGGAAGTAGACTGGATCCTACTGGATCTTGTTTTTATGTATCTAGAAGTAAAATGGATCCTACTGGATCTTGTTTTAAAGGTCTGGAAGTGAACTGGATCCGACTGGATCTTGTTCCTCCCCTTGGTGCATATAAAAATTTTTTTTTTCTGCATAGGGAATCTTCTATATCCTATGAAAAACCATCCAAAAAGTTTAAAGTCATAATCACAATTATTAAAGTCATAATCACAAATAAAAATTTAGTCCACTGGATCTTACTGGATCTCATTTTGAAGGTCTGGAAGTAGACTGGATCCTACTGGATCTTGTTTTTATGTATCTAGAAGTAAAATGGATCCTACTGGATCTTGTTTTAAAGTTCTGGAAGTGAACTGGATCCGACTGGATCTTGTTCCTCCCCTTGGTGCATATAAAAATTTTTTTTTTCTGCATAGGGAATCTTCTATATCCTATGAAAAACCATCCAAAAAGTTTAAAGTCATAATCACAATTATTAAAGTCATAATCACAAATAAAAATTTAGTCCACTGGATCTTACTGGATCTCATTTTGAAGGTCTGGAAGTAGACTGGATCCTACTGGATCTTGTTTTTATGTATCTAGAAGTAAAATGGATCCTACTGGATCTTGTTTTAAAGGTCTGGATTTGAACTGGATCCGACTGGATCTTGTTCCTCCCCTTGGTGCATATAATTTTTTTTTTTCTGCATAGGGAATCTTCTATATCCTATGAAAAACCATCCAAAAAGTTTAAAGTCATAATCACAATTATTAAAGTCATAATCACAAATAAAAATTTAGTCCACTGGATCTTACTGGATCTCATTTTGAAGGTCTGGAAGTAGACTGGATCCTACTGGATCTTGTTTTTATGTATCTAGAAGTAAAATGGATCCTACTGGATCTTGTTTTAAAGGTCTGGAAGTGAACTGGATCCGACTGGATCTTGTTCCTCCCCTTGGTGCATATAAAAATTTTTTTTTTCTGCATAGGGAATCTTCTATATCCTATGAAAAACCATCCAAAAAGTTTAAAGTCATAATCACAATTATTAAAGTCATAATCACAAATAAAAATTTAGTCCACTGGATCTTACTGGATCTCATTTTGAAGGTCTGGAAGTAGACTGGATCCTACTGGATCTTGTTTTTATGTATCTAGAAGTAAAATGGATCCTACTGGATCTTGTTTTAAAGGTCTGGAAGTGAACTGGATCCAACTGGATCTTGTTCCTCCCCTGGGTGCACATAAAAATTTTTTTTTTCTGCATAGGGAATCTTCTATATCCTATGAAAAACCATCCCCAAAAGTTTAAAATCATAATCTCTTCATCTCTCTTTAATCATATTCACACAAAATTGTGTGAATATATTGTTTTTTGTTTTACAGAAATCTACTTTTTTCGATTTACTGCCTCAGCCTTGCCGAATTATAAAAAAAGTTCGGTCATTCAAAGTTTGTGCTTCGTATTACCTATCAAATGGTAAAAACTCCTTCATGATTGGTGCTTCCAGTGCCGAGAAATCGCAAAAAATCACGTTCTGTCCTTTAGCAAGTTAGTTAGTTTCCGCGAAAACTCAATTTTAACACAAAGTTAAGACTTCCGGTTTTTTCTATCGATAGATATTGGTTATCACACGAGCTGTATAGTTTTTAGGGTCATGAGATGCATCCACTGAGGCACAAAATGCAAAAAACTGAAATTTTTTCCCTAAATATTAGCCGCTTATTCCAAAACACGTGTTTTAAAAATTGCGGCCTCGCTTCGCTCGGCCGCAGACAATTAAGAGTATTTCTTCTATATTTTTCATGATCTAAAATTCATTAATTTATATACATGTTTTATCCAAATTATTAATAATAATTTTTATTGAGATTTGGCTGATTGCATTTGGTTACAAGTAATTGAAATCTTCACGTCGTTAGATCGAATCCTATGAAATTCTGAAATTTTTTTTTCCATTTTTTTTGAGTTTTTTTTTTGAATACTTGAAGTATACAAAAAAAATGTAAATATTAAATGTAGATATTAGAAATATCTATCCATTAATGTGCTTAATTTTTAGAAAACAAAAGCGAAGTTAACAAGGTTAAATCAAAATACTTCTTAAGAATCAATACATTTAGCCTAGTTCGTATATACACAATACGAATATAAGTACTCAGCCCGGCTCGTATAGTGATCTATATAAGCACTGTAATCTACCCAAGTCGGGCGAGCGAAGCTCAGCCCGGCTCGTATAGTGATCTATATAAGTACTGTAATCTACCCAAGTCGGGCGAGCGAAGCTCAGCCCGGCTCATATAGTGATCTATATAAGTACTGTAATCTACCCAAGTCGGGCGAGCGAAGCTCAGCCCGGCTCGTATAGTGATCTATATAAGTACTGTAATCTACCCAAGTCGGGCGAGCGAAGCTCAGCCCGGCTTGGATAGTGATCTATATAAGTACTGTAATCTACCCAAGTCGGGCGAGCGAAGCTCAGCCCGGCTCGTATAGTGATCTATATAAATACTGTAATCTACCCAAGTCGGGCGAGCGAAGCTCAGCCCGGCTCGTATAGTGATCTATATAAGTACTGTAATCTACCCAAGTCGGGCGAGCGAAGCTCAGCCCGGCTCATATAGTGATCTATATAAGTACTGTAATCTACCCAAGTCGGGCGAGCGAAGCTCAGCCCGGCTCGTATAGTGATCTATATAAATACTGTATTTTCTCAAACATTAGAAACTGCATATCTATGAAAATATGTTGCCGTGAGAAGAAAAATAGTTCGAGCGAAGCTCGAACATTAATAGTTCGAACGCAGTTCGGACTTGGTTGAGCGAAGCTCACAAATTTTTGCGACCTGAACGGAGCGAAGCGAGTGAAGGCGTGAAAATTTTCTCAAACATTAAAAACTGCATATCTATGAAAATAAGTCGCCGTGAGAAGAAAACAGTTCGAGCGAAGCTCGAACATTAACAGTTCGAACACAGTTCGGACTTGGTTGAGCGAAGCTCACAAATTTTTGCGACCTGAACGGAGCGAAGCGAGTGAAGGCGTGAAAATTTTCTCAAACATTAGAAACTGCATATCTATGAAAATATGTTGCCGTGAGAAGAAAAACAGTTCGAGCGAAGCTCGAACATTAATAGTTCGAACGCAGTTCGGACTTGGTTGAGCGAAGCTCACAAATTTTTGCGACCTGAACGGAGCGAAGCGAGTGAAGGCGTGAAAATTTTCTCAAACATTAAAAACTGCATATCTATGAAAATAAGTCGCCGTGAGAAGAAAAACAGTTCGAGCGAAGCTCGAACATTAACAGTTCGAACGCAGTTCGGACTTGGTTGAGCGAAGCTCACAAATTTTTGCGACCTGAACGGAGCGAAGCGAGTGAAGGCGTGAAAATTTTCTCAAACATTAGAAACTGCATATCTATGAAAATATGTTGCCGTGAGAAGAAAAACAGTTCGAGCGAAGCTCGAACATTAATAGTTCGAACGCAGTTCGGACTTGGTTGAGCGAAGCTCACAAATTTTTGCGACCTGAACGGAGCGAAGCGAGTGAAGGCGTGAAAATTTTCTCAAACATTAAAAACTGCATATCTATGAAAATAAGTCGCCGTGAGAAGAAAAACAGTTCGAGCGAAGCTCGAACATTAACAGTTCGAACGCAGTTCGGACTTGGTTGAGCGAAGCTCACAAATTTTTGCGACCTGAACGGAGCGAAGCGAGTGAAGGCGTGAAAATTTTCTCAAACATTAGAAACTGCATATCTATGAAAATATGTTGCCGTGAGAAGAAAAATAGTTCGAGCGAAGCTCGAACTTTAAAAGTTCGAAAGTAGTAACTGTACATGTTATTCTCCATGTAAATAATTTTAGTTAATTACTTGCACATTATCATTTTTTATTTCATAAATCTCTTATTTTGTTCAAGTTGTTTTATTTTTATTTTTTACTTTTCTGTACAGTTTCTGATCTTCGTATTGTGTGAATATTCTCATGAAGCGTGATCCGCTTCATTACTAGTTTTTTGTTTTTTTTTCTCTGTGAAATAAGAAGCTGTTCATGTGGCATTGTTGTTTTTAAAGTGAAGTCAGTAAATTTAAATCTTAAGAAAATTGAGGGAGGCGTTCGTAAATTTGGTCTTTTTTTGCTACATTTTGTTTCATAGCTTTATAACAAATATCAATCCCGATCGGCACATATTGACGGTCAATTGACGAAAACAACCAAATTTGCCAAGTGTGTGCCACTTAGTACTAAGTACACTGCCACTTCGTCGCCGTGGTAGCAACATTTAAAAATGTGCCGATCGGGTAAATGAAATCATTTTTTAGTGTCCTAAGGAGCATATTCATGGAGTTTTGAGGATCAAACATTCCCTTCTTTCTTTTAAACCAATTCCTCCTGGCTTCCATCTTGAGTATCTTTCATCTTCAGACTAGCTAAAAGTCGTTCACTTATTACTTAACGCTAGAAAGAGGCCTATGCGGAAGTGAGATTTTGTCACGTGTCAAACAATGGAAAGGGAAAAGGATCAAAAATTCGAACAAGAATTTTATGTTACGTAATAAATGAACGTACCTCTTCCTACCCACATCATTTAAGTTTGAAAAAGTGATCAATTTAAATTAAACAATTTTGATTTGATTTTATATAGCTCGGTGGTCTAGAGGATAGAGTACTCGGTGGCTTAGAGGATGGAGTAACCTAGTTGACCTGTACTCGGATCAGAGTATAATCAAAGTATTCAATCATGAATTATTTACTTACTTCGCTGGTCGTACATATCAAGTGTGATCCATGGCCTCCCTCAGTCGGCTCCTGTAGCTGGCTCTATCGCTGGCTTCTCGTCAATTACTAATTCCAACATCGACAGTTTCTTAGAAGTAGGATTTAAATACCTTTAACAATGGAGCATCCAGAGACCTTCTGATAACATGTCCAGCCCATCTAAGTCAAGAATTACCATTTTAATTCTGGACACCTTCACAACCGCGTACATGTGAGCGTATAGTACACCACCTTCATGTGTGTCTTTACACTAAACCTGCATTTAATTTCCTTACAACTTCCCTCCAACAATTTTTTTATCCCAAACTTTCCCATCACAAAGTGTTACATCTTCTCTAGAATTTTATTTAAAAAATAAAACGCTAAAAATGAATTTTTTAATTTGACATAAGCAAGGCAGATGAAGAAAAACTAATTCGTTTTTTATTTTTGACACTTGAAGAGCATTCCATTAAAACATTTATTACGAAAAGGAACAGCAAGTAAGCTTCAATGAGAATATTAGTTTGTTGGAAATGGAAATTATTTTGTCTAAATTTATGCACATTTTGAAACTGTTGAATGTTAGGTAAGTTTATGGTACTGTTAACTAGAAATTTGAATATTTCAATTATAAGCTTTAGAGTCTGCTTCATACCAAATTATGTATATTATGTCTTATTGCAAATTTAGAGTATAATTACTAAATATGTAGAAACTAGAATACAGAAAAAACCCGACAGGACCCAAAAAGCCGACAAGACTCGATAAGAAACGACAAGATCCGAAAATACATGACAAGACTCGAAAAGACCCAACAAACCCGAAAAGACCCAACAATACCCGAAAAGAACCGACAAAACTCAATAAGACCCGGCAAAACCCGAATAGTCCCGATAAGACTCGAAAAGACCCGACAAGACCCCAAAAGACACGACAAGAGCCGACTTAATCCGAAAAGTCCCAAAAAGACCCGACAAGACTCGAAAAGTTCCGAAAAGTTTCAAAAACCCTGAAAAGTCACGAAAAGACTGAATTTACTCCTCCAGGCAACAGGAGTGAGAGGACTCCCATGTTTTTCGAATATTCAATTAACATGTTAATTATAGTATCTAATTCCAACATAAATACCTAACATTATAACTCCAGATCAATGTCTCCCAATTCTTACTTGCTTACAAATTTTTAACTTTTTTGTTTATTCAAAAAATACAACAAATCAAAATAAAAAACTCAAAAAAATATATAAAGTTCGTGAGGAGAAAACCATAAAAATCCAAACTTTTTTTCATGTGCTTCCTTTGGAAAGAAACAAAGCACAAGCAAATTCAAATATTTTCTTTTCCAAAAAGCATTTTAAAGAAAAAATTTGTTTGAAAAAAGTTTGAAGAGATGAATCTAAAATAAATTTGAAACTTTTTCAAACTTCAAGTCAGGTTGATGGCTTCCATGAGTTGTGAAACGAACGAGAAAAACAGAAGGAAAGAAGGAAGGCAATTGGATTGAGGGGTGAAACTTTTGCTTCCAATTTTTCTACATTTTAAATATTGTATCACGAAATTGAGCGTAAATTTTCCATTTTTACGACATTTCCTAGATGTTGCTTGACATTCCAAAAAGCAGCATTGTATCCGCAAACATTGTCGTAAAAGCAAGTGAAGTATCAACAGAAGAAAGACTGAAAAAATGAAGTTAAATAAAATATGGTGGAAAAAAATTCCGAAATTAAATACAATTTTGATGAGCTTCGTCTGCACTTCATCTATCGACGTCGAAACATTTCGCTCTATCTCTTATTTTATCTGTTTATTTCTTTTTTTTCCGTTGTAGAGCTTGTTTGCAGTGTGGTTGAATTGATTCGTTTTTATCGGATCGAAATAATGAGGTTCTGTTATTCATTTTCACTAAATGTTGTGGTTTTCACCTTAGTGACGGAATTTTTATGAGTCGGGAATTGTTCAAAATTGTTTATTTTGTTTAGTGGCATTCATGAAGGATGTGCAATGTGAAAATAGGGATTCAGTCAATTATTTCTTATTCCTCAAACTATTTAACTAGGAAAATTGGGATCTTCTGCCCAAAATTATGAGCTCATCGGACACTGCAATAGACAATATGTTGTGCCACACTCTTTGAGCTATACTTCAGATAGTACATTGTTGAGGGCACAAGCATGTCATATGATCTTAAGTTACCTGCAATGTACCTAGTTACAACTAGATATTTCAATCCCGGGAACCCGAGATCAGTTTTTCAAATCCCGTAGTCTCGGGATTGAAATTTTGTCCCGAGATTGAAACCCCTAGTTACAACTCATGTGTTCAAGATTTCGTCACAAAAATCAAGATCCTAGTATACTCTTTAATAAAACCTAGCAATGAAGACACATTACGTCACAAAGACCTCAAAATTCATCCATAACAAGAACCAAGCTTCGTAACAAGAACGATAAAATATAAAAGGAGCTTTGAAATCTAGACAAGACCTTGGATTGAACCCAGAACCTTTGCCACGTAAGTCTAACACTATCATTTAGCCCACTGATGGCATTTCATAGCTGATGAATTATGGCTTACAAGTGATCTCAATAAGTGAGGTCCTTAAGACCGACTGAAATTTGACCAAATTGCTATCGGAATTCGGTGAAATATTCCTAATGGACTCTAGTTCCGATCAAAATGTACCAAAAATTCTTTCCAGAGTTAATTATTCTAAAACTTATCCCGGAAAGCATATGGCGGAGAAATGGCCTAAAATCCGGTCCCAAACTGACTTGATGCTGGACTAAGACAGGATTTTACTGAATCTGCTCTAGCGTCAGAGTGACACTGGTCTAGGACCAGATTTCATTAAATCTGACCTGAAGTAAGAGTTACAATGGTCTAGGACTGGATTTTCAGCTAAATCAACATCGTGCGACTTCCGCATATCTAAATTTCAATCAAATCAATCCAAAATTCATCAGAATACTTCCAAAATTTAGCAATAATTTATCCAAAATTGAACAAAAACCCATCCAATTATAAAAATTCAAACGAAATTCCATCCAATTATATTCAAAATTACGCTTAAATATAAAAAAAATTCCCATCCCAGAAACATCAACTTATCTACTTATATTATATTCACAGACAAAATATGTTCGTTTAAATTTATTTACGCCAACAATACCGAAGCGAAAAAGTCAAATGCAGTCTCAATCAGTCACTTGTAAGAGTTCATTAGTCGTCAATCGTAAATCAACTGGAAATTCCTGTTGTGAAGTTGCAAAAAAAGAAAAACTTTGTTGTTGCCTTTTACTTTCATCCTTTTAATATTCCTTGTTCATCATCGACAACTGCTATTTTTTCACCAACTACATTTCTGTCTTACCTTTTTTTTACCTCTCAAATGAAAACCTGTTGAAAGTTTATGTACTCAAGTTTTTGCACGTATTTATTTAATTCCTCAATGTATTTTTCCCTATTTTTTTGTGCTTGCTATCTTTCAAAAGTTGTTAAAACTTAATGGAAATTTTCTTTGTTGTATGCAAGTTAAGAAGCTCAAGAATTATGAATAAATAGGAAATAATTATGAAAATTGTTGGAAAATGGGTCATTTATCAGAAGCATTTAAATGTTGATGCTATTAATTGTGGAAATTTCAAAATTAAATGTTGCCAATTGAAGAAAATTGCATGAAATATGAGGGATGTTGTGACTAACAAATGTTTAATGAGTGAAGATGAGACAGACCAATTAATAACTTACTTCCTTGGCTGGGGCCACGAGGGTCCATTGCCGCACGAAGGAAATGTCTTATGTTAGATCAATATTACTCATATCGACAAAGGAAGGCTGTGAGCCGCATTTCCATAATAAGCAAAACTGCCACGATGGCTCACTTAGCAGATCGAGAAAGTTGCTGGGCTCGAACCAACTCGAATTCCGTCAACGGCAATGGTCAAGTAGTTAGAGCGTCGGACCAACCGGAATCCTCAAGTTCGAATCCCAACTCTGATCTGTAATGAATTTTCGGAAGTTAAGACACTTCGGCTTTCTAAGTGAAGCAGTTTAATGATGAGAAAACCAAGAATTAGACGACATGAGATGTTAGAACCGGTCCATTAGTGATAAAGTCAGAAAGAGAATAAGAAACATGAACCATAAATTGTCCTTAGAGGGTTATTATGGAACAGACCATTATGCGTTGTTTTCCTGACTAAATAATTAAAACGAGAACTTGCATGAATACCAAACCTTTAAAAGTTCCTAGAAACGTTGTCGATTGATTTATACCACAAACAAGCTAGCAATAGAAGCCTTCAACTGTATCAAACCCAACTAGTACAAATAAAGCTACAAAAGGACATGATTAAATCTACTATCTATTAAGTACGATTTCGATCAAAGGTTACCACCAAGGTGTGCCGTGCTCCACAAAATTTTGGTCAAAACTGAAATACTCGCACAGTACATTGTGTTTGCAAATGATCTGTTAAGACGATGTAATGATGATTAGACTCGAAGTTTTCCGGATGGCACCTGGATAGTGAATTTTGATCAAAAATAAAAGGTTGCTCATTACTGTACTAAACCATTCCGCCACCGAGTTCCTTCAACTCACATAGAATTGAACAAATATCTTAATTTCAACAACAGTACAATCTACCTTAAAGCTCATATTTAGCATAATAATAACAATTTTTCCTGTTGACAAAAACATCAGACGTTTTCAAAACACGTAATTGATACTTTTATAAATCCAATAAGTTAAAAACAAATTAAAGCTTAAAAAGTCTTGAAGTCTTTAAAAGAAGTAGAAAAATTTAAAAATTTAATCATGTCTAAATAGCAAAAATAATTGTGAGTGTGGGTGAAGGAAGTTCTCGTACAAAAAAAATTTAAATACAGCATTTAAATTCCAAATAAAAGAAAATTGCCTGAACATTAAACAGAAGTAACGTAAGTACGCAAATATTAACATTTCTGATGAGCAAAATTTCCTTTTCGTTTGAACTTGATATCATCATGTTAAGAGGAAGTCGTCATAAATTTTGAAGCTTCCTTTCGGCATTAACTTGTAAAGATGAATCCCAAAATTGGAATAATCACAAAATTTAAGAATCAAATATAAATTTTGTATTCTTGAGATTTGTTTATGTGGATTTTGAGGTTTTGATTGATGTATAACTACACATGTGTCAAGCATCAGTGCTTACGTTGTGCTATAAAATATTACATTTTGTGAATTATTTGAAGTGTGTAATCAATTAATGTAAACAGGATGTGAATATATGTTTGTAATGTTGTTAAAATTACTTGGAATATTGCTGCATCAACAAATAGAATTTTGATGATTTCCTACCAAAGACATATAAGTTTGAGGCTGTTTCATATTATATAACTTATACAGGAACGTATGGGCCAAACTAAATTATGAATCGGAATAGCACAAATCGCCTAATCAATCCCAAATCCGACACCAGAGAGTCAGAGTAACGCCGGTCTATGACATAACTTAACAAGTTAATGTCAAGCTAATGACTAGTTATATGAAGATATGAAATCAAATTTTGCAAATAAATGAGTCTGCTTTGGAAGAGAACGCAAGGTTCCAACTAATTCCATCTGACCTTGTTGTTGACTTTATCCTCTAGTATGTTAAGACTATCAGTCTACACTTTTTGGTCATATTCTAACGTCAAAAAATCTCAAGACATGCCAAATCAGCCATGTACAAGACGCTCATCCGACCAGTAATGCTTTATACTGCTGAGTCATGGAATATGACTGCTGCAGATGAACATGCAATTGGAGTATTTGAGAGGAGGATCCGAACATCTTCGAAATCAATTTGAACAAGGAAAGATCAGAAATTACGTAACATTAAAAATAAAGTTTTAGACTTAAGCCTCCCAACGAAACGCTTTGTACAAAAATCTGTACTCGTAACAAAATTAGGTATGGCTCTTATGACGGAATGAATTTGTAACTTCCGAAGGGGCAGATGAAGGATTTGCTTATTACGTAACCATCTTAGGGAGGAAGCGGCTGATATTTTATTACGACTGCAATGAGAGGCGATCAAAGAAGAGGAATTTTTGCGTTCCTCACTAAATGAATGATCCAATAGTCATTAATTCAAAAAACTTTACCCTAATTTCTCCACATTATTTTTAATTTAAATTTCCAAGTAATTTGCACACACCAAAAAAAAAGAAACTTAACGAAAATTAAACAAAAATTCTCATAATTACCTCTCAATGATGAGATGTATATCTATCAGATATCCATTGTTTAGATAATATTCAAAAAAAAGAATGCAAGGAGAATAGAAAGTAAAAAATCGGAAAAAGGTCTCAGCGAGTGTAAACATTTGCGTTTAAATTATGTTTTGTTTAAACAAAGAAAAAAAGGCGAAAAAGAGAAAAAAGACCATGGGATGGAAAATAAACCAGTGAGAAGGCTACAAACCAAAAGCAAAGAAAGAGAAGAAAACTTAGAATAAATTTGTTTGTTGTTGGATATAGGCGCATTTTAAATAAAATCTGGAAATTAATTGAGTGTTCTTAAAGGTTAATGAACTTTGGAACTTTGGAATTCTGATGATGAATGAGAGGCATAGCAGGTATGATTACTTGAAGTTGAGTTGCATGTGGCTTCGAAGTAGTTGCCGAATTAAGACATGTGTTGCTCGGAATCGTAAGATTCTAGTGCATTGTTTGACAAACTTCTATTTTTTGCGGTATATCATTTAGTGGTGATCATCGACTGAATCCATATCTGGCATCGGTTTCATGGCATTTTCACAAATTTAAGCAGCATTTTGCCTCGACACAAATGTTGTCCACCACTGTTCTAGTGACTTCAACTGGACATTCTACAATTTGTACGCCTCAAGTACATTTTAACGACCTTAATCTATGCAATCAACGAAAGGCATTGCAAACTTGCTTACTTGAAGTCAAGTGACATAAGACAATCAATTAGCTGTAAAATAGAGCATTGGGTCACTCGGGACTATAAGATTCTAGTACAGTACTGGACAACTTTGCATTTTTCAGGGCACACCTTGACGGTAAGCATCAATCGAAGCCGCACTCGGCATACTGTTTATGGAAATTCCAAATATTCCACTGGTGTGGCCGGCATAAGTCGGCATAAACCGGCATTGCATGATTCTTGCAATGAACTCAAGACATTGCATACTTGCTTCCTGGAAGTCAAGTGACGTGAGACTTCCAAGTGGCTGCCAAGTGGTTACCAAATTGAGTACTATGTTCCTCGGAACTGTAAAATTCGATTCTTGTAACTCCCACTAGACTGTCAATGCCCAATAAGACGAAAGTCCATCTAAATGACCATAATCCAGTTTCACAGGAAATCAATGCTAATAAACTGCGTCTGGTTAGAAAAAGGAATAAATTAAAGGCGGATAATGTTCAATGAAATGAATATTTATATCCAAATTATTAATGGAAATGGTAAAGAGAATCTTTTGTTATTTTTCTGTTAGCACTTCTCCGCGCAGTTTTCTTTATTTTTTGACTGTGCGTTCCTTTTCTCGCGTTTTAATTAATTAAGAATAATGAATAGATGATTATAGAAACCAGATGTGCCACGCGCGCCAGCACAAGAACTTTTTTCTTCTCTTTTGCCGCTGACTCTCGGCACTGTCTATAAATGAAAAATATTACAGACCCACACGCACATTTCCTTCTGAAAATATATATATTTTAGAGATTTATTCTCCATGCATTAACACTATTGAATGGCTGATGATGATGATGATGATTCCTTAATATTCAAGTATCTATTTTTAGAGAAGAAAGAGAAATGTTTATAATAACCAATTTCATATGTGTATACACATTCTATAATATACACGTAGATGAGCATCAGTTTTTGTATATTTAGAATGAATTATACGGAATACATATGGAGAGTATCCATAAATGAATTGGTGTCGGGAATGTTAAGCATGATCACCTTTAGATGATTTTTTTTTTTTCGTGAAGATTAGATCAATTAAGGTTGAAGTTTGAAGTAATTTGAGATTTTTAGGAACTTGAGGCATCTTTATTAGGGGTCATTTGATTATTGAGTCGCTTAACAGGCATAGAGCATGCTTTTTATGGTACAAATCGACTGTGATCCATTGCCTATCTCGGATGTCGCCTAAAACTGGTTCTATCGCCTGCTTCTGCCTGCCAATTGCCAATACCAAATGACAGAAGTACTACCACGGCACGTAAAAGTGGTATCTTTGCCTGACAAGAGTCGTTCACTTGTTATGTAACGCTCTTAAGTAGAAAACGAGAGGTTTAGGAAGTTGAGATTTTGTTAGGCTTCAAAAATTGAATGGAAATTTTACTACTTTCGACAAAAGGTCGATTTTCCGCATTAATCCGATCCGTAATAAGAAAACGGACCCTTTGATGCTCAAAAACAGTGAAACTTCTTCAACAAAATGACAAATCCTTATTCCTCACTTATTTTTCTGACCATCAAGATCAATTATGATCCATGTTGTCCCTCGTGTGGCACTTGAAACTGACTCATGAATCTACCCGAGCGACACAAATGAAGAATGCATCGCCTCTATTTGGCAGCCTTATGGACGCTATTTGGCAGACTTATGGACGCTATTTGGCGACCACTAGGAGGTGACTTCCATTTGGTATTGAATCATCTTCTTCATTTGTGTCACTCGGGCTAGCCTCCCTACCACTTGCCAATTTTCAATATCAAATGCAATTCTGTCTCTAAATTTTAGGTAGGCTGGAATTTAATATGGTAGGTCTTTAATAAAGTCAATACAACTCTATACAATATTTGTGTCGACTTGAGTTTCTTTTCAGCACTGGCTGAGTCTCTCAACAGCCTGGAGTTCTTTGGGTTCCATGAGTTCTTCCCAGGTCTGAGTTCATCAAAGGTCTGGCCGTTCCGTGATCTTTCGACATCTGGAAAAGTCAGATTTAAAGGCCTAATTTTACAGAATTTCCACAGACCTTTTTATAACATGTCCAGTCTATTTGATGCTGATTCATGTTACAGTTGCAGCCTTACAATTCCTTCATTATCATCAAAATACCTCCTTTGAAGCATAACATTCAATCCCAAAATAATCCAAAAATACAACACATATCAATCACACGCTCCTAAATGTCTCCAAATTCACTCAACTTTATTTATACTCCTCATAAATTTTCATAATGCGTGCCATAAAAATTCAAAAATATTTGTCATTAAAAATTAAGGCCCAATAAAATAAAGAAAAGTGAAACCTGAATTATGAAATTCATAAAATTTCAGCAGTGCTCATATGATGGAGGAAAGAATTTTAAGAGCTGATCATGCATGATATTTTCCGACTGTAAAATAAAATTACCACCACTGTCTTAATATTTTTTTTCTCAATATTCTTTTTTTCTCAATAAAATGATGAAAAATTGGGTTTGAAGAGTAACTGGATAATGTGAATAAGACGCAGTTTTGGTTTGGCACTTGTAAGAATAAATGCTATTTTGAGGTCTTCTTCGGTTATTCTTTCACTACAGAGCGTGATTATATCCGAACTGATAGATGTTCGTGAGCATACTTAATCGATATTACTGAGGATAGTCTATTTTCTAGCTTATTTAGTGAATTTGCTCATTGTCTGTAAGGAATAATTATTGAGAAATACTCAAGATGTTCTATAAGAGTTACGCATTAAGAACTAATTGAAAATGTCAAATTGAAGAACTCAAACAGTTAATGAAGCTTAAAATAAACATTAAATTACA
>NW_027226413.1:0-36217 GCF_022539635.2 Chironomus tepperi
AGTTGGACCCAAAAAATCTAAATTGGTAAACAACCTTGAAGCTCGTTATCATTAACAACTGTCATTGATTTTTGAGCTGCTTCTTTGTGGTGATGTTTTTGCCGCATTATGCCTGCTTATATGCAAACTCGAATTTATTTTTCAAAAAAAAAATTGTTTAGCCAAACGTCAATGTGAGGAAATTTTGAGTAAGCCGGTTTTTTGATGTTTTTACGTTTCATGCGACGTTCATGACGAAACCTTCATAATAGCTTTAGACCGCTACATAAATACTTCTAATAAGTGCGGAGTAAAACTTTATACTTATGCAGTTGGGAATTCCCAAGATTTTTTTTATTTTCGGATTTCTTTGCTTTGTTGTTGATGAGGAAGGTCTGTTCCCGAGCTACACATGATAGTGTTCATGACAGAACTTTATAGACTCTGCTAAACTACTTTTATTAACATCGAATGGTAGGTCCTCCATTTGGTACCACAAGTATGCTTTCATATTACAGAAAGTCCACTACGGTACCTAAAAGCAGTATCTTTGCCTCTTACGGATAGTGATAAAGAACACCGTAGCCTTCTTCATTTATGTCACTCGGGGTTGAATGATTAGCATATGAATGTAAAGTCAATAATAAGTGAGATAGTAACATGAACGAAGTTTGCATTTGAATATAAATCAAACAATAAAAGATTCATACCCTATCAGCACAAGATTTTCCCATGGCATCTAATTGGTGGCAACATGACACCCAAATGTCAATTTTTATGGCATGAATATGTTTAATAAGCCATGTGAATATTTCAACTAAGACGCCATATAGCAGCCTTGAATGCAGAATAATATGTCGGTCAGGATAGTTTGGTGATTTTTTGATTCGAAAATGATGAATAAGACTCTTAACGTGTGATATTTTTAACATTTTATTAGTAATTGGTTTGATTAAAAATTTACAGCCTCACAATTCTTTACGAGTATTTTTGAGCAAAATGGCTCATCCTTGGGTCAAACATCATTATATTCATAATCCTGTCTAGAATATCCACTATTATCTGACGCACTATTCCCATTCACCACATAAATCAGGAAATTGCTTATGCTGTTACTAATAGCAGAGCCAATAGTTGAACCTAATGCACTTGAGCCTTGCTGACGTGTAACTGATCCAGTGCCTCGCTGACTACTCCAATTTGATTGCGGTCTAGCTAATGTTAAAGCAATTACTGCTAATAAAACTATTAGAAATTTCATTTTGTACTTAATAGGTATATTGGAATGAAACTGTAAATATTTAATGAGTTAGATATGAAGATAGCCCTCATATTTATAGCAAATTGATGGCATGAAATTTTTGACAGTTATGACATTAGCAAAACAGCATAATGGCTTTTTCAGAGGTCAAAGTTGGTTTTTTTTTATCGGTTAAAACTAGTTTTGCATTTTTTTAGCAGCATAAAGTCATCTACAAACTATATTAGCTACTAAAACTGTTTTTCATACGAAATATTCGGATTCTGTCCAATGTTATCTACACTTTAAGGTATAATAGATAACAAGCTTGAAATAAAGCTGATTTTAAAGCTGAGTTTAGAGAGTTATCATCTCTATGAGTTAAGAAGCAACCGTACATTGATAGCTTACGTGGTAGGATGTAGATCACGAAAGTTGGTGTTGAATTTGGATTCCCGGGTTCGAATCTCATCAACCTAGTGGTTTTTCGAAAGTTTAGATACTTCAGCTTAAAGACCAGTTTAATGACATTTATGGGAGGTCATGAGTCACTATTGATCTATCTGTACGACCAGCGAATTAAGAATTTGAGTCGACTTGAAGTCGAGTTTTTGAGTCGAGTCGAGTCGACTTAAACCATATCGCCTTCGAGTTCAGGAATCAACAGTTTGACAAAATCGGCATCTACCTCTGGCTTATTCAGAGGGGAGAGTCATAAAATTTCGAAAAACTTGAAATTATTGAAAACAGGCCTAAGTGCATTTAAATGAAGAATTTTGCTAATACGTAAGAAAATGTTGTAACTTTAAAGTTGAAGACAAGGTGAAGGCGACCTTAGTTGATTTTTAGAAAAAAGCAAAATTATTAATTTTTCAAAAATTTTATTAAATACTGATACTTATTTACAATTTATAGCCACATACACTTCAAAACTTAACTAAAAATTAATTTCATTTCTGGATGCTTCATTTAACCTCCAAATCCAAATGATCCACTTCCAGCATTGGCTGATGCATGGCTTCCACTTCCACCAAGTCCAAATAATCCTCCGCCGGTACTAAAACTGCCAGCATTAGCACTTGCATGTGATTGTGAGCCACCGAATCCACCGCCTCCAAATGGTCGATGTCCATAACCACCATATTGTGGTCCAAATTGAGGTCCAGCGAATGCAAATCCAATTAAAGCAAACAACAGCACAAAGACTTTCATTTTGAATAGTTTTAACTTAATATTCCGACTGAAAGTGTTAAGACTGAATGATTTGGATATGAAGAAAGTTCGTGCTTTTATAGGAGATGCAAATTTTGTAAATTTGCAAATAAACACAATAAAAAAAGAAAGAAAGCATAAAAAGACTACATATAGGGAGACATTAAATGCAAAAATTGACTTAAATGCTATCTTAATTTCATCAATAAATCTTCACAATTAATTGCCTTTCGATTTTTATTGAACATGCTGCATAAATTTGCCGAATTTTGGGATATGTTTGGTAAACTTTTTTCGAAGGATGCGCACCTTTAAGGCTGAAAATTCTGTTGTCTTAAGCTGTTCCTAAAAATTGATTGAGGAAGAATAGATTCTGTAGGATTTTGGAATTTGAATTCATGAGACGTATCCACTGATGCACACGATGCAAAAAAGTGTCATTTTTAGCCAAATTATAGCCGATTATTGCAAAACACATTTTAGTTTTCACATAAAACACGTCTTAGAAAAATTTCCAATATGTGAATTATGCAGCACAAAATAAGGAGCTATTCATTAATTACGTAAAGTCAAAAATTGAAGTTTTACTGCCAATTCCTCACTCACAGTCCTAAAATCATTGTGCATGGACTAATTCGTATTATTATGATAGAGGAATCCTTTCTTAATTAATTTCCAGACAGAAAATCTACAACATCTTCAATCACATAGTCTAACACATCAATAAGTTCCAGGAATTTTTAAACCGCCTTTGAATTTCAACTCAACCGCTTTTTAATGTCATGTAAATAAAAAACTTAATTTAAGCATCAATACTGATCCAAAACAGAAATCACTAAAAACTTGTTCCTTTTCAAGTCACGCGGTTTGATATCTTTAATATCTTTATGACGACATTCGTCCAAACTTAAAATTTTGAAATCATTTTTTGATAATGAGGGGAATCACGATACAACTATGATTCATAAGAGGAATGACTTTTAAATGTCAGTTAAGGTAAACAGCTTCTTAGAAGTATAAAATTCTAATACTCCATAAAATATTCACTATTTTGACTAATGCATTAAAGTTAAAGTACAAAAGATAATAAGACAGTGACTTTATTTCTCTCGCAAAGTTCATTGACCTCAAGACTTTCTCACAAAACTGAATGACATTAATGATATTGTATTTTCAAAAAACACAATATGCATTTGGAATACGTCTTCAAGATGTTTTAATACTGAGATTCACTTATTTATAATTAAATTGCAGAGAGTTTGATGTGATGCTTAAAGTATTGTATAAACAGTTGCATTAAATATTAATAGGATATTTTCTGCATCAACTGTGTGAATTTACAACCCACGATAGAAAATAGATTCGCAATAGATGGAAATGATGTGCAAGCGAAAGTGAACAAATTCATGGATCAGAGAGATTAGTAAGCTCAGACTTCGAAGATCGATTAAGTTGCTTTCATTGATCATCGAAATTTGAAATGTCGGTTGTGAGCCTTGTTATAAATAGCCTCAATGTGAGAATGTTGCCGTTCAGACAAAGGGAGGCTATGAGCCACGTTTCTACTCTAGGTCTCCAACCCATGACCACTTAAACGGTATCACAATAATTAGCTACCGAAGTACTAAAGCATTCCGCCACCGAGCTACTTCGACTCATTAATCAATCTGTTAATTATGTTCATTATGATTTTAAGCAAGCAATTTCCAAGAATTTAAAACCGTCCACATAAAAGTCAATCATATGGTTTCTATTTCCAACAGTCCATAAAAAATAAAACTTTAATGTCTATGCAAATATTTATTTAAGTATCTTAAGTTCAATGAATCTATAAAGTTCATCCATTTTATTAAGTGTTGATAATAAATTGAGTGTATCTAATTCATTATCCAATGCAATTAAAATCTTATTGTTGTTCTTTCCGATTAAACTTAACAATGAGCACGTGAAACGATTATCTTTAAACTTTCAGTCGTGCTTGCAATTGATTTAGCTTTTATTTACATTAAGATTGGTTGATGGATGATGTAATTAACTTTAAATCAATATTAACGCTGGGTTATTAAATAAGAAGTCATGACTTGACAAATTGTTTAAAGCAAGCAATAGCTTTATCTGGAATCTCGAACTTCTTCACTGAAATAAAGCTTATAATAAATAAAATCAAGTTTAAAGCTCAATTCCAACGATCATTTCAAAATTAAGTTAAGTAAGCTTGATTTTGATTAGTAAATTAAAGTTTGATAACAAGCGCTTTTAAGCTGCTCAAAATTAATAACGTTTGAGTATTTGTGTTGGTTTTTGAATCTTCATTTGTACCTTTTAATTCTCAAAATAAATGAGCTTAGCGTGTAATTGACATGAACGATCATCACACATATAAAGCAAGAGCAAAACAAAGTAGGAAAAGGTCATACGGGTTCGAAACGAACTCCAAACTCTTATTTTTTCCGAATTTAGCCATGTGCCGTCCGGCAAGATCTTAAGCATATTATTAACTGTAATTTTACAAATACAGACTCACAAAGTGAGTCGAAGTGAAATCGAAGTGACTCGAAGGCAGAATGGTTAAGTGCTTTGGTTCTTATTATTTCAATACTGACCTAGCGATCATGGGTTCGAAACTTGGTGGGGAGAAATATTCAACTTGTCCTTTTTCGCACCATATGAAGTAGAAATCCATGTTAAAGCCTTCTTATGTAGACTTCAGCTTTTAATCCCACTAAAAATTGTTTAGCTCTAGGTTTGAGCGGGAGATCTTGCGAATCCTCAATCTTTAAACTATCAATTAGTCATTAACCGCATATAACCCGCAGTTTATGGATCGTAAGGTCTGAACAGATAATGTTTGTATAAATTGTTATTCATCTGAGTGCAGAGGTCTGGCGCCACCTCTCACTTGGTAAACAACTATTCGTCGTGAATCGCTCTAGCGCAACTTTGGATCTCAATGATCGGCAGAATTAAAATCCACAAAAAATACAATGTAAGCTCAATACAAGCACTCAACTAACTCATCTTCACTAATCTCCTTGAAATATTATTTTCTCAATCGCATTTGATTCTTTTATGATCACTTTCGTCAATTCTTTTTTTCCAAATTATATTCTTGAGTATACTTATGCAATAGGTCATCCAAAGTCATTTTTTTAGCATGATAATTAACGACTATTCATCAGTTATTTTTAGATTTGAAAAGATTTAATTTATTCATTTTAAAATAAATGATCTATCACATATATGTAAACTTATAGATTAAACTTTGCACTCCTAATATTATGAGTTTATTTTCCATAGCTTCCACCGCCGCTAGAGTGACCGCCAGCAGATGCTCCACCATGACTTGATCCTAAGATTATGAATTCAATTAAAACAAGAACTTCCATACAAAAATAACTTGAAATTACCTCCATGTCCACCTCCATGGCCACCTCCGAAACCGCCTGACAATGAACTAGTTCCTGCACTTGCACCAGCACCAGCTGAACTCAAACCACCTCCGATTCCTCCATGGCCACCTGATAATGAGCTTGTTCCTGCACTAGCACTGGCACCTGATGAGCTTCCGCCAAATCCAAATCCTCCGCCATTAGTCAATGAGCTTGAACCAGCATTTGCGCTTGCTCCTGATGAACTAAGTCCTCCTGAGTGGCCTAAACCGCCCAAACCAAAAGCACCACCACTTGACAATGAACTTGAACCGGCATTAGCGCTAGATCCTGATGCTCCGAATCCAGGTCCTCCAAAACCTCCTAAGCCAAATCCACCGCCACTTGATAATGAGCTAGCTCCTGCATTTGCACCAGATGAGCCAAATCCGCTGCCAAATGGAACGATTCCACCAATATGGCCAAATCCAAATCCAGGCATACCGAAGCCCATATGTTGACCTCCAAAGCCTCCTGTATGTCCGAGACCACCAAATCCAAAACCACCTGTTTGTCCAAAACCTCCTGAAGATGAGCCTGCGGATGAACCAGCTGTCGAGCCTGCACCTCCTAAACATCATACAACGATAAATACTGCTTAGTAAATTTCAAAATAGCAACAAAATAATATATTTACCAAATCCGCCTGCATGACCTCCACCAATTCCACCACCATGTGCAATTCCACCGCCATGTCCTAATCCTCCAGCACTACCTCCTGAAGTAATTGATGATGTTTGTGCACCAGCGCTTGAACCTGAGCCAGAAATACCGCCGCCAATTCCTCCGGCGTGTCCACCTCCATGTCCAATATCAATACCACCACCATGACCAGCAGAGCCACCATGACCGATTCCAATATCATGTCCGATTCCTCCTCCTTTAAAATCATTTGAATATTTAATTATTTTAAATTTTTATTGTCAATATGAATGCTTACCTGAGACAATTGAGGATGTTCCTGCACCAGCTTGTGATCCTGAACCAGAAATTCCACCTCCATGTCCTATAAGCAAAATTGTAATTTAATATTTTAAAATTTCAAATGATTTAAGTTTACAATAGGAGGTTCTAAATCTAATTATTTTTACCAATACCACCACCAATTCCCACCTCCATGTCCATGTTCATGTCCATGTCCATATCCATGCCCATGTTCATGTCCATGTCCATGACCACCTCCATGACCATGTCCATGCCCACCTCCATGTCCAATTTCATGTCCACCTCCATGGCCAATTGAACCACCATGGCCTCCTCCGATTCCACCTCCAATTCCTCCGCCTTAAAGTTCGTTGAAAAAATATATCAATTATTTTGGATATAAAATCTTTGGATATAAATGCATACCTGTGGTCAATGAAGATGTTCCAGCGGCTGCATTAGATCCAGAGCCTGAGATTCCACCACCATGTCCTAATTAATGAAGAAATTATTATTATTTAAGAATTATGTTAAGTATATAATGTCATACCAATGCCGCCTCCAATTCCAGCACCATGACCACCTCCAATACCAGCGCCATGACCGCCTCCAATACCAGCGCCATGACCGCCGCCAATTCCGGCGCCATGACCGCCTCCAATTGAACCACCTCCAATTGATCCACCTCCATGGCCTAATCCACCTCCAATTCCACCGCCTAAAAATTTATTGAGAGACTTTTTAATTTTTTTTGGGGATTAAAGCAATTTTATAAATGCATACCTGAGGTAATTGAGGATGTTCCTGCAGCAGCATTGGATCCTGAACCAGATAGTCCACCACCATGTCCTGATAAGAATAAAAAATGATTTAATAAAATATTTAAAAAAAAATAAATATATTTTTACCAATGCCAGCTCCATGACCGCCTCCAATACCGGCGCCATGACCGCCTCCAATTCCACCTCCAATACCACCTCCTAAAAATTTATTTAAAAATAATAAATAAACATTTAAAATCATAAAGCAATTAAAGTTTTTATGTAATATTTACCTGAAGAAAAGTGAGGAAGTTCCAGCAGCATTTGATCCGGAGCCTGAAAATCCGGATCCACCACCATGTCCTGAAAGGATTAAAAATTGTTTCAATTAAATTTTTGAATTTTTAAATTTTTTGAAATAAAAAAAAATAAATTAAAAAATCATAAAAATTCTAAATTTAAAAAAAGGCAATAAAAAAATATTTTTACCAATGCCGCCACCTCCAATTCCATGATCAAGTGATCCGCCATGGCCTATTCCTCCACCAATTCCGCCTCCTTTGAAAATTTAAATGAATTTAAATTAGAAATTTTAAAAAATTATTTTAAAAATTTACCTGATGAAAGTGAGCTAGTTTGAGCACCTGCTTGTGATCCTGATGCTGAGCCACCAAATCCACCGTGGCCAGCACCACCGCTAAAACCTCCAGCTGAACCATGTGAACCAGCACCTCCATGGCCACCGCCTCCATAGCCTCCTTTACCACCTTTAAATAATTACATAATGGAAGTCCGATGAATTTAAATTCAAAATTTAATAATTTCACATTTTAAATAAAGGAACTTGATTAAAAGTGTAGATTTAATCAGAAAAATTAATTAATTTAATTTAGAAATGTTTTTCATCATTTATTACCACTGCTTAATGAACTAGCTCCTGCATTTGCACTTGAACCCGATCCACCAAAATGTCCTGCTGGCTCAATGCCAATAACACCGCCGCCACCACCACCTCCTAGTTTCGATCCATAAGGGACAGCACTTAACAAACCAAATATAGCACTCAACACTATAAATATTCTCATCTTATTAAATATGATCTTCACTTAACTGTTGGTAAAAATACAATGATTCGGGACTACTTGAGTGCTAATGCTTTATATACTAAAAAAAGAACAAGTAAAGTTGTTATTCTCCCAAATCGTCTCAGTAACAAAAAGAAAAGAAAAAAAAAATTCAAAAACGAGATTCAAAGCAATAATAAAAAAAAATATTTGCAAGGAACAAAGCAACAACAATTTTAAGTAAAGCATAATCTTATACCGCATCACTCAGAATCAAAACGTGAAAATAATATATAAAAATAGAGCGTCGCTTTACTCATTTGTGCAAGTTTCAGAAAGCTGATAAGAGAAGTGACTTTCTAGAATCTAGTAGAATTACTACCTATAACAAGCTTATTGATACACACAATTAAAGACGTAATTATGTGTGCAAAATGCAAAATTAATCATGTGCCAAAGTCAAACATTCTTTAAAAAAAATTAAACAAATTGCGATTTGTATAAAATCCTAATAAAGTTTAGATTGTGAAAGAGTATGGCAATAAAAAAATTGTGAGATTAAGTCATTGAAAATATTGTTTTTAAAGCTTTGCTTGATTCCAGTTTCATTTTGCACTGATAAGAAATAACAAGAAATTTTCAAAAAATAAACATAAAGTTTTTGGAAAATCCCAAGGAAATTGGAGCTTAAAAAAATCACCAACAAATTTGTATGATTTACTGGATGGTGCCTGAAAGTACTGGTGTGATAATATGCAGCTGTCAAGTACACACTCGGGTAAATCAACTAGACATTAGCTTGCCTTTTAAGAATTTTTGTTCACTAAGTGCATCAATAGACTTCTAAGACAATTAGGTTGATTCCATCTATAGCTAACAAATATGAATGTCTTCAAAGAATCAAAAAGTATTTCCGTTTCTTGCTAAAATCGATAAAAATGTAGAAATCGGGGAAAAATCCAAATGACACTCATTAACAGCTTTAGTATCTGCAGTTGAGTTGGAAATGTCCAAAATAAAGACGCTTTGCATCAAATCTATTTCTTGTCATAATGCGGGTTGGAATCAGTCTTTAATGCATTTTCTGGTCTTTTAGAGATTTTAGTGTAATAACGTAGACATACCCAAGAAAACAACTAATCGAGCTGTCCACTCGGAATATTGGCTCGTTCAACTGGACTATTAACTTTACATCATTTGACATAATTATTTGAACGAATATTTGGATCAATTAGGCATAGCGGCTACGATTAGCCAAAATGTTGACAGTCAACTTAGAAATAGTAGCTGACAAGTTAATTCCATTTTAGAGCTATGATCGTACAGATCAACTGTGATCCATGACTTCCCTTACTCCCTTTAAATGCTCTACTAAACTTCCTTTATTGTATTAACACCAAAAGCCCTAACTCACAATGAAGATACTTTCATAGTACATACATTCTGTTAGAACCGTCCTTGGTCATACTGCTTTCATATTACAGTAATCTAATGCTAATGTCCCGTACATGAGCTAACTGTGACCCATGGTCTGCCTTCCGTCAAACATGAAAATCCAAGAAATCTACTCATCATGCCTCATAATTCAATTCAAGATCCCAACCCTGCGAATATCATCAATTTGCAAGAAATTCTGTGAAAAAAAGTTAAACTATTGTTAGAGGTTTAAAGTTGGTTTAAAGCCGGTGATTTTTTAAAGAAATTCTCGAAAATCAAAAATAAGCACGTGAATGCAAAATTCTAAAAATATATCCAACAAAGAGTAATTTTAGTCATCGACAGTCAATTACAACACCGGTTTTGTATTTTATACATTCGGAAATATCCAAATTCTTAGAATGTTATGTTTCATATTTGTTGTGTTTTTGTTGCTGGAGAATCGATGGAAGCAATTAAACCTGTACTTACTTTCGTTTCAAAAACATAAAAACATAACAAATGATGATGAATACGTAAAATATCCAAAAACAAGTTATTCGATGTGCTTGAACAAAAAAAAAAATCTTTAATCATCATAGGGGTTCATTAGTTAATGATGTCACATATTTAATGGATTCTATAACTTTGTGACACTTGGCAAGTGAGTAGCAACACATGAAGCAAATCAAAGTGAACCAGAGTTGCTATGACAGGTACCTGTTACAGGTAGAGGTGACAGGTTCTGTCCAAAAGTGATTTGTCAGAGGACGTTACCTGTTGACAGGTTGGTTCTTCTTTGGCTTTTCACAGGCCTGACCTGTCACATGTGCCGCCTGTCACGTGTGTTCCCTGTCACATGTGTCATCTGTCACAGATGATGGAATATCGACGGATTAAATCTGCATGTCACAGGTGCGACCTGTCACAGATGATGGCCATATCACGACCTGTGACAGATTAACTGTTTCCGTTGACATATCACAAATTTACCACTCTGAGATAAACATCATTTACGAATGACCCCATACCTAAATATTCTATTCTTGTTCATATATAAGAATCAATCAATGTCGAAAGTTTTCAATATTCTCTTCTTGTTCTGCTTTATTTTTATTTATTTTTTTCGTAAAAACTCTTCTTCCATTGTTTAATAATTCATGTTTCATGAGTGAATAAACATTGAGGAACCGGCATTAATACGAGAGAATGTTGATGAAAGCAGAATTCATAGCTTACTGCTTATAAAATAAAATATAAAAGTTGTCAGTATTCTCTTAAATAATAATTCTATTCTCATGGCTCGCAAAAGCTCTGTCAATGTCATGATTGTACTGAATATTTCTCTGTTTGTGATGCTGTAAAGTACATAAGGTAATTTAATTCTCATCCTTTTTCTCCTCTCTCTCACTTACTTCCTTATTTCAACTTCTTCTTCATCTTCATCTCTTTCACACAAAGGCGAGAATAAATTGGATCTGATTTTATATGCAGTCATGCAACATATTTCATGTAAAGTATCTGGAGAAAGAAGCAAAATAAAGAGCGGCCTGGTCGAAAATTTGAGGAAATTTCAATAACGGTTTTTCACAATTCAAATATTATAGAACAATTTGTGTGAATGCAACAAAAATTTGGTTTGAAAAAAAATCACCAAATCTATTCCATTGCCTTTGATTAAGATCGATTATCGCACAGAATACACTTTATTTAATCATTTTCTGCCTGAATATTAGTTTAATTCTATTGCATTAATTAGTTTTCAATGAATCTTTGTTTGTTTACATTAATTTTGCCGACTAAATTTCGTTGAAAAAATTCAAATTTATGGCCAACCGTTACAAAATTTTTCAACAAAATTGTTAATTTAACTATCTTAAACAAGGTTAATTCATAAGTTTAATAGTCAGAAATGTCAGCAAGAAGCTCATACACAATTGAGCCCAAAAATTTTTAAATTAGCTGGTACACAAAGAAAGTTATTAATGGCTTCGTAAGCTCAAATTACCAAATCCCTAAAATTCTTCGTCAGTAACGGTTATAAAAATGACTCTAGCAAAGGAACTAAGCAACGAAAGTATGTAAATTTGGTACCAAATTGCGTGTCTCGGCGAGTTCTATAGGATAAAAATATAAAATCGTATAGCATAATGGAAAATATTCGAGTAAATTAGCAAAAACTATCCGTTACTGACGTAGAATTTTTTTTCGACCAGGTCGAGAGATGAAAAATTCAACAAGATCCCATGTAATGATTCTGTCATAAACTTAAGAAAATGGCTGAGATTGCAGCAGCCAGACTTGCCCTCCTTTCCCCTGAAATCGAGTCACACATCACAAAGTCTTAAATCTTGTAATCATTCCTAAATTCGATAATTAATGAATTTTACATTTCAGCGCAAAATGTAAACAAATTTTTGCGGGAAATTTTTGAAATTTTCAAATCCGTTAAAAAGTTTAAATTTCAAAAAACCGTTGTTTCAAAAAGTACTTAGACCTTACTGGATCTTGTAATTTTTGTCTTAACGTTTCCAAGATCTTACTGGATCTTGTTTTTCAGATCAGGAATTGCCCTGGATCCTACTGGATCTTATTTTTCTGATCTAAAAGTGACCTGGATCTTGTTTTTTTAATTTTCAAGTCTCCTGGATCTTGTTTTTTAGGTCTAGAATTGCCCTGGATCTTGTTTTCTAGGTACGGAAGTGACCTGGATCTTACTGGATCTTGTTTTTTAGTTTGAAAGTCTCCTTGATCTTGTTTTTTAGTTATGGAAGTGACCTGGATCTTACTGGATCTTGTTTTTTATGTCGGAACCTGATATCAGATAATCAATTACTGATCGCTGTGTGAAAAATGCGCTTAAGTCCTTCGATCAATAACAAGAGAACTTTTGTTACTTTTTAATCATTTAAATTATCAGTTGTTGTTTTTGAAATAATTAGATGCTCAAAAATTAAATTTAAGTCATTTAATCGTGAACTTTAGTCGGTTTAAGACACAAAATCTATTTCTGTAAGCCATCCAAAATGATTAAAAATTTCTGGTGAGGTTAATTTTAGAACTCTAAAATTAAATCGATGACCTAATTCCTTTTTTATTTATTAAGTGTTTTCCTTTGTATCTTGATGACTTGTTGTGGTTCACTATGGTCAACAACAATCGAATGTAAATTTAATTTTATTTATGTTCATCGTGTGGGTTCCAGTGTTTATCGATGCTTAGTTCAAAATGATCCAAACATCACAACCAAAGAATCAGCACAGATAACATCTGTTGTTGGAATTCATAACAATTCAAAAGTAAATGATGACGTGATTGCATTTGATGTTGAAGAAAAAACAATTAATTTTTTTCCACAAGGACTGGAAGTTTTCTTTAAAAATCTTAAAGCTATTCATATATATAGATCTGGATTAAAAGAAATTCATAAGAATGACTTAAAGCCTTTCCCAAAATTGGTTAATTTTTATGTGACTCGTAACGTTATTGAAGTGATAGAAGAAGGACTTTTTGACTATAATTTAGAGTTGGAAGTTATTGGAATTCACGAATCAAAAATTATTCATATAGATCCTAATGTCTTAGATCACTTAGATAAGCTAAACACTTGTGCATTCTATGAAACACCATGCGTTAAGCAAAATGTCCAGGACTCAAAAGAAAGAGTCAAAAAATTCATTCAGATAGTGAAGAAGAACTGCGCAAATATTGAGTTCCTTAACTTAAATACGCAATTTAAAAAGTTAGAAAATGATTCAAAAACATTGAGTTTGGATTTATTTGGCGCAAAATTGAGCAACTTTGAGGAAGCTTTAAAAAAGTCTAAATTCTCAAATCACTCTTCATTTTTGGAAAGAATTGAAACTTTCAAAATGTCCAAGTCTGTTCAAAAACCAAAATCTGAAACTAATTTGACATTGTTGACTTCCTCAGTTCCCTCAATTGATGAAAATGAAACAAATATTTCTCAAAACTGTTCAAATTGCTGTCAAATGGACTTAGTTTTAAAAACAATAAGTAACTTGACGAATTTGTATAACAACTTGAAAATCCCACAAAATGAAATTGAAAAATCACTTAAAAATTTAAAAGGTTCTATTGAAAAATTAGAGTTGTTAACCTCAAAAAATGGCAGTTCTGATGAAACCTATTCGATTTTTGATGAAAAATTTGACAATATCGAGGAAACTTTAAGCAATTCTTTGAGTAAGAATACCAGAAAGCTAGAGGAAGTTCAAAAGGAAATTGAGATTTCTCGCTATAGAACTTTAGTTTCCATTGATGCAAAAATTAAACTTATTGAACAGCGTGTGATTGATAAAGTTGAAAAGATAATGAATGAAAAGTTAGGAAAAATTATGAAAGCTCTAAATATTGAATCCTAACTTCCCGAGTGACACAAATGAATAAGACTCCACCTCGAACCTTTTAAGGTTCTGCATCAGTCCTCTTATTAATAACAAATGGAAGCCGCCCACATTTAGACCATATGGCTGTGAGGCCTTTAAAATTAAATGACGGAGTCTTCTTCATTTGTGTTGCTGGGGCAAAAATATGCAGTATGACTTGGGTTTCAAGTCTACATCACACTGGCTAGCTATCCTACTTATTGATTTATTGATGTAAAATATATGTGTTTATCCAAATGTAACAGTTTGAATTAAATAATAAAATTAAGAATTTGTTCTTACTTACTTACTGTATAGATCAATTGCGATCCATGATGTCTCTTAAAGATAGAGTCACTCTATACCGCTGGTTTCCGTGTACCAATTACCGATACTGAGTGCAATGCTATCTCTATGAACAGCTTCTCTTCATGACTTCTTAAACCTTTCTCAAACTTATTTTACCCAGTGTCGTGTCTAAATTATTGTTGATGATTTATGCTAGGTAAAAAAACTCATTGACTACCTCAAATATTTTATCACCTATGCTCAGATAAGACCCAACATACTTACTTCCTTAGCGAAGGTGCCAGTTTCTAATTCCCAGAACTTTTGCATCGTTGCTGACACAGTAATCCCATGAGCTCTTTGGTCTACCTTTGCAATCCTAACATGATTTCTCCAATTTTTGATCTCTAAAAGAATTGCTGAACTCTCTTTTAAAGATATTTTCAATAAATTTATGTGAAAAATTCAAGCAAAATATCACAAAGGGAACGAAAATTTTCATCGGAATTACTGTAAAGGCAAAGAAGTGTTTTCTAAAAGAGAAGCTTTACGATTCATACGATATATAAATATTGTCTTAGAAGACAGATGAGAGTTCAAAGTGAAAATTTCTTTCGTATTTGCAAAAGGAAGAAGAAAAATAAGCGATTGCTACGACGAGAAATTCATGCAATCAACAAGTAAAGAAGATAAGGAAGAGAGAATAAAGGCATTATCTATGGTTTGACAGAAAGCTTTTCTGTTTTTTATTTGTTGTGTAAACTTTTTTTTCTTTATTTCTTAAAATTTATGTAGCCATAAATAAAAATTTATGGTTCTCAGTTGAGTCATTCATCACTATCCGATGTGGTTGTTGCCATAGAGGTCAATTTATTCGATACTATATATAGAAATAATCAGAGATGAAAATTTACTTCTGTTTATTTATTTTGGAATCTATGTTTAGCTACTTACTTGGCTCTAACATCAAATTCGTTTACTATTTCGTCATTACTTGGTGGAACAGATGTTGGGGGAGTTTGTGTCGTGCTGGTTGTTGTAGTTTTATTATGATGATGGTGATGGTGATGATGATGATGATGTTGTCCATCTTCCGGCATTGGAATATTGTGTTTTTTGTGCCATTCAGGGTCATGAACATGCTCATGAACATGCTCACCATTCTCAATTGTATTTCCTCTATGACGATGTCTTTCACGTTTTCCTTCCTCATTTTCAACTTGATTGTTGTCTTGATCATCTGTTTGTTTATTTTGATTCCTACGTCCGTGTTTATGCCATCCGTGATGATGTCTTTCATAGTTTCCATCTTGACCATGAACTGAATCATCTGATTCCGTTTTATTTCCTTTACAACGATGGTGATGGTGATGGTGATGCCTGTCGAGTTTATTTTCATTCTGATCTTCTTCAGTGCTATCCTTCTTGTCTTTGTTTCCTCGTCTACGCCATCCACGGTGTCGATGTCTTTCACATTTTACTTCTGTTTGTTCCTTATTACTGTCACCGTCTTCAGATGCTGCATCAGTTTTATTTTCATTCTTACACTTATTTTTACGCCATTTACGATTCTTACGTTTTCCATTCTTTCCCCATTTTGGACTTTCTTTTGGACTGTTGGTATCTTCTGGAAGTGGATCCTCTAAAGCATCTTCTTCAATGGAACTTGTATCTGAGACTGAACCGTTATTTTCAGCTAATGCATTGTCTTGATCGCTACGCTGTAATCTCTTTTGATTGTCATTTTCGCGTGTTCGATGTGCAATGGCAACAGCAATGCACATTGCAAGGAGGAACAAATATTTTAATTTCATTTTATTAAGCTAGTCTTTTAAAGACTTTTTAAAAAATTTAATCAAAATTATCAAATTAAAAATATATTTTTAGTATGACTTATTCAATTGAAGCTCTAACTTGAACTGATAACAAGCCAGTGAGTAATTCAGAGTTTTATGTACAATTCTTATCTCCACAAGTTTACTATTAATTTATTCAATCGTGCTGATTAACGCAAGTCATGTAAACAAAAAATTAAATCGCAGTAAGTCATAAAATATTTTAAGAGTGAATTGTCGTGTGAATCGGAAGTGATGAATGTAAACATAAGGAGAGAAAAAAAATAACTTTTTTTTGGTTACAGAATTCTCGAGAATTGTTTGTTATGAGTAGCGAGAGAACACTTCGGGGATTTCTTTTTCCTACAGACAATATGACTGTCAAGACTTTATTTTCTCAAGTAGAAGTTTTTTTATAGCCAGCGAGCAGCACACAGATCAAGAACGGTTACATCTGTGGGGATTTTGGAGCAGAAAAACTCGAAGCCTTAAGATCCTTCAAAAACGACGACGAGAAAGGCAATATCTTGTAAGTGATTCAGACTTATTTCATCTTATGCTTCTTTTTTTGGGCAGAATGCCAAGTGAAGTGTATGGAAAAAGAAAAAAAGGAATTAAGTTCGAGTCATTCAACAAGTACATTAAAGAATGTGCAACAGTTTTCTTCCAGGCAATATAATACAGCCATTAGCCTTAAAGTTCCTTGCTACTTAAAAGAAAATAATTTTTTAATGTATTCTGGTTATGAAACTAAAAGCGGATGTGCTCACATATAGAATCATAATTTAAGTGCAACCGTAAAATTCATTCTTTTGATGTATTGCGCTAAATTAATTTTCAAAGGATGTTACAACAGCATGCACAAAACGTTATACTACATATTAAGGATGCAGGATGAAAAAAAAAGCTCATAATTTTTCAAAAAGAGAAACGGAAGCATCTTCATAAATCTTATAATGGGTTGAGTGTATGCGCTAAAATGTTTGCATTTTTTAAGCGCTATTTGCCAGCATTAAACTTTAGTTCCATATGAACCGCAATAAATATTTCATTTTTTATGCAGCAACATCTTTTAGCATGTTGCACAATCTGCTTAATGTTAATGTTTGTACTGTTTCTGGAATAAAATTAAGGAGATGTGAACGTGTAAATGTAAAGTTTTAATGCCAAATTCTGATTCCTTTATCCTGTATGTGCATTTATGTGCGACAAACTTTTTACTGTTAACTGAATTTTGTATGATAATCGGATTCTGAAAAATCTCTATATTTAGGTATTTGAAAGTCACTTGTGAACATTTGCATGCACAGATGAGTGTTGTGTCTGTGAATCGGATGATAAAAAGGATGAGTTTGTTCTATTTATGAATGCACTTAATATAAATTAAAATGAATGGAATTTTTAAGCTTTATTCAATTTGTTTTTATTTGCATGTGAAGGTAATAAGGCTGGAATCATAGGTTCCTGTCTGAAAGTCATATGTCATATCTAGGCCGAAGTGACAATTTCGAGTAGCACAAATCGGTTAAGCCATCAAAAATCCGGCACCATTCCAGAGTCACGTCAGTCAAGTGCTGGATTTCGGATCGATTATCCGATTTGTGCTGTTTGTGTCTGATTGGAGAAAATAGAACTCTAAGTCATCACGCTGACTTAGTGTCACTTAATTCCGATTTTTCCACTCCATGTGCCTGCCGGAACATAGCTTATGGCTCATGATTTTTACGACGATTTTGTGAATAATGCAACAATTTTTCAGAAATAAATTGGACAATCCTCTGACTTTAAACAAAGAACTCAGCCATTCATCCAAGTTCCAAATATCAGCTCCGACAATAACCTTTAAGAAATTCTTTATTTAATTCATGAGAATGAACAAAGAATACAATTTCAAGATTGAATCAACCAGCACTGTTGATTTTTCATTTCAATCTTAACATCCATTTCAAAAGCTACTTGCCAAAAGGCTTTTTGTTCTTTCGCTTTCATTTGCAAAATTTGAAAATTTGGGTAAACCTTTCTCTTGACCTTACTGAGAGTTCTTTAAGTCATATTCAGAAAGACTTTTTTTTGCACGATTTGCTGTTAAAGATGGAAGATTTGTTGAGAAGGCATTTAAAGCCATTGATGATTTTGGTTCTAATTTTTTAAAGATGTTCGGTTATTGCTCTTAAATAAGCACATGGTTTCTTTGATTTTTGAGGTTCACGACCAATTAATTGGCATTAAAAATTGTACAAGCATGATGGAGGTAGGGTGAGGAATGAAGTTGCTGAATACAAAACTCAAACACCAGAACGTGTTTGCTATGGTACCGCTAAGTCAGCATAACAGCGATAAAACGTTAATAAATCCTCACTTAAAGACCGTAACGACTGATTCTGACCAATTTATCGGCAATAAATGCAGTTCATCACATTGTGCCCCTCTGGAAATTTTAAATCGATTTAATTTTTTCAAATTAAAATTAAACTTTAATCATCTCATTTAATTACCAGTTGTATTGCCTTTCATATACATAATCTGACACATAATCCGCCATAAAATTATGAAATTTTAATTCCTTCATAAAAAAACTTTTCAATGACAAAAAATTTCGTTTATTCCTTAATCCCTACTTGAATTCATGATCCTCAACCACCAGCTGATGTAACAAAAGTATGCAAAATAATTCAGTAGATTCAGTGCACTTTTTCATCTTGCTCACGGGCAATTAAATGCACTATGACAACAATGAAAGATAACTGCAGACAAATTGAATTTAAAAGTGAATTAATTTTTATTTTAGCATAGCTATGCTCTTAAATAATCTGCAAACTGCGAAGTTTTCTTTATGCAAATTACAATTTTAATCACAAAGTAAAAGGATAGAAAAATTTGAAAAAAATGGAGTCATTCACCATTGTGTTATGAAAACAGAGAAGTTAATATGAAGTTAGCCTGAAGGGACTTAGCCAACTTAGCCAGGAAGGGATTTTCGAGAATAAAACTTTCCTCGAAGACTTATCTAAATCAGAAGTGTAAAAGAAGCTTTTCCGAAAATACCTTAGAACTAGTCATTAACTTGACTTTAACCAGTTATAACTTACTAGGGTATAATCCCGTAAAACAAGAAGAGCAGAGCTTCTAAATTATTCAAAGTTGGGTTTCTATAGATAATAAAAGGGACGTGCTTATGAAACTTCAATTTTATCAAAATTGCCAAAGCAAAATGGAGACGTAACTTAAACTTGAATGGCAGACAGAATGTCAAATGTTGATGATTATTATGACTTATTTTTGTCCATTTGGATACGATTACTTGCGATTTTATGAAATGTATTCACTTACATTCCAACTCTGAACTCCAGAAAAGCATGAATGAGACATGAAAAGATAGAAAAAATATTTTCACATTAATTTACAGTTCAGGAAACTTAATTTCGATATTCTAGTCGACATGAAAAAAAAAGAATTTCTATTTGATGATAAAGATTTCTATGCTATGTCAACGACATATTGAGTTATATTCCATAGATTCGATAAATTTATTATAGATGTATACTTTTACTTTGTGGAATAAAAAGAGCAAAAACTTTCCATTTCGTTCACCTGAATGAGAATAATTCAATTTAACTCTATGGCATGCAAAAAGGATAAAAATATATATTTTCAATCTAGAAGAAAATGTCTCTACAAAAGGCATGTCTATATAGATACATTCTATGTCACATGAAATAAAAAACCTATTTCTCGCATGGTTAATTTTAAAAAAGTGAACCCAAAATCATAAAAATACACAGTGAATAAAAGTACAGTTAAAATAAACGTCGACTGACATCATAGGGGCCGTTCACTTATTCCGTTACGCAGATAAACGGATTTCTAGTTCCAGTTCCCACACTCCCCTCCTTCCTCCTTACAAAAATTCCATTAAAAAAAATCATGTGTTTAGGCTGTTCCCGTAATAAGTGAACGACCCCACATCCTTTTTCCCCATCAACCTTCTCTGTACGTCTGTCCTCTCCATTTTTAAATGCTCTGCTTTGTCAGTATTTACAGCGATATTTTTATATGATGCGGTAAAAAAAGAAGTAATTTACATATTCAATTACGTCGTCCGATTAACAACATTTTCATCATATTGCGCTATGAATAAATATGAAACAGTTTCCTGTTGGAGAGCAGCACATAAAAAAAAGAAAGGAAATGCATTTTGATGAGACATAGATAGAACAATGAACTGAATAATAGATTGCAACTTATAAATCTGAAATCTTTTGAAACAAAACACAATTTCCCCTCGAGGAACTCCTTTGTTTCATTCATCTTATGACAGCACATTTTACACAATTTCCTTGTCTGTTTTCATTCCATTCCATTTTTCGGAAAATTATCATAAAACATTAAAATGCATTCAAAAAAGGAAAATCTTTGCATTTATCTCTTCAATATTGAAACATTCTTTTTTTTGTTCTGAATAAATACATTGAATATTGAAAATGTAGCATGCATGTTTAGTGCTATTGAAAAGGGGGTAGAATTGAAGTTTCAATTTTTGAAATTTTAATGGTTTTGTCAAGGTATTGCATGATTCCTTTGAGGTTTTGACGGAATTGATTTTGAAATTTAAGTAACTTACAAGAATTTACAAAATTTTAACACATCCTTATGATTTTCAGTCACATGCTCCTTTCAGACAATGAGCATAGTCATGTGACTATGCTAACAGACAAAATGAGCGAACTTAAGACTCAATTAATATAGATGAGCATGCTTTATTTTTGAGGACTCTTCTATTGGCATACATAGGTTTACTATTAATCTGCTCTGATCTGTTTTTTGTTATTGACCATATACAATTTGAGTCTACTCAAAGCTCTGGTTAATTATTGTTGAAGTTGCTCTATTTGAGAATGTATAACAGCAATGTCGACAAATTGATCAAGGTTCAACCTGAAAAACTTCTGTTTAGTTTGAACATCTCTGCGACAAGTATAATAGATCATGAGATCTTAATTGACGAAATTCAACATTGTAGCTAGTGAGGGTTTCGATCAGAGTTGCAAAACAGGCCCCTATGACAGGCAAAAACTGTACAATTTCTTGATAATTCTGTGTTTTTCTTACAAAGCCATACAAATTATCATGAAATTGTACGGTTTTTGCCTGTGACAGATGCTTGTTTTGCAACTCTGGTTTCGATCAGAACCTCCTTATTTTGGATGAAATTCTTCAATATAATTCGGCTCTTGGAAACAAAATCCCGAGCATCATGATGCAGCGAAGCAAATTTTTCGCCATAAAAATGACGAAATTAATCATCACGCTTCCATCAGATCAGATTCTCGTCTTACTATTAACATTGCAACGTTGTGTAGTCCTGAAAAACATGCTGGTGTACTGCTCGAGGAATTTAAAATTTACTAAATTTTTGTGTTTCATTCCGAAAAATCCCCTTCAAGAAACTTCCGTCAACGTCCTTGCCAGCATTTTATTAACATGCACATACAATATATCCCAAACTCACATATTCTTTAAATCTCCATAATTCATAGACGAGTACATTATTTTTTTTAAGCAACATTTACCATCTTCCACTCGAAAAAAAAGTTCAGCACATATTTCAAATGTACTTAAAATTAATATGCATATCTGCTTAAGATTTCCCTCATAAATTCTTATTAAGCTCATCATAAAATTCAACAATTTAATTTTTGAACAGCATTAATCAAATTTTCGTACCCCGTGTGAGTTCCATACAGCATAGAGAAAATGAAGGAGAAAAAAATCACATTTTCATGTACACACATGTCTAAGTAAATCAAAGAAATGTTCATTCCATTCCTGTCTGTGCTATGAAATCAACATGCTGAAATGATTCAAAAATTTTCTTTTATAATTCACCATCCTTTGTGACTGGTTTAGAATAAGAGAGATGTATGTTTATAAATGCTATATAATTTTACTTCCAAGCGCTTCTGGGCTTAAAGGAAATGAATGTAGAGTATCAAGAAAGTACAAGAAAATGCCATAAATTATAAATTTAATTTAATATCTCTTTCTTGCCGTCGAAATAATAGCTCGAGATGTTTCCCTTTGCTGCCTTATTTTAAAAAAGACCAGAAAGAATTTTTCTATCGTCCGCGATATTTATTTTCATTCGTTGGCAAGTCACTTAAATTTTTTATTTTATCTTCATCTGTATTTTTTATTGTTTTGTACCTTTAAATAAATACTGAAAGATAGAAATGAATTGATGGTGGGCAGACAAGTTGGCTTTTGAGGATTTTGAGCGCAAAAATTCCAATTAACATGTTCATTGGCTTTTCACACCGTTTTATATTTGGTATGGTTTTTGGGAATTTTGGATATTTTCGGACGAAATTGAAATGAGAGCTGGGTTAAGAAGTGGTTTAGTAATTTGGTACTTATTGGTACTTTTTGCTATAGCACACAGGTTGATTGGTTTTTAGCTGGTCGTTTATAATTCCAGTTCTACTAACTTACATACTTTGCTTGACAAACAGATCAATTGTGTCCCATATCATCCCTCAGTTAGCGCCTGAAACCGGCATTGTCTAGCTAAGGACTAGACATACAACTTGCTCAATAAAAATCTATTCATCCAGGACTAAATTCTGTTGGATTTTTTGTAACGTTTGCGGCTTTTTCGAATTAGAACTACCTACTTAAAGCACAGTTCATATTTGTAAGCTACAGGCAATAATGTCGTCAAAAGAGTATGTGAGAAGTTTAAGTCAATTGAGTATGAGTAAACAAGCTGCGATCAGTCGACCGTATGTCTAGCTATATCGGCAGTTATGCCAGTTATGTCGGTTGTTTGTCTTGCTAGAGACTTGACAATAGAATTTACAACTATACATACGATCGACTAATCGCAGCCTGTTCTCCTTTGGCAGATTTAGGATTGAGAGCGGTTGTCAAGAGAATCTTATTCGTTAACCTATCATGAAGTGCCTAACGCTTAAGCACATCTATAGACCTTCTTTATCTGAATTACTAAATTCTTTATAAGCCGTAGGAGAAAACTTTTTAGTTTCAAGTTTGTCTAGCACTTTTTTCATCAATTATAAACTTTAATGTCAGTGTACAAAAATCAGCTGAACTCAAATTGCCAGTTTCATACGAAACTTTACCAACCGCAATTAGTAAACTAAATAAGCAACTAGACAGAAAAGTAAACTTAAACTCCAACGTCTTCATGCACCAAGAAACTTTGCTAAAAAAAAGCTACAGGAATAAATAAATAAATAAAATTGAAAATTCAGGTTTCATACCACACCTGTGAAAGTTTCCAACATGTTTAAGACAGTTACAGGAAGCAAGATAGAATAGCGAAAAAGGAAGAAGAAAAAAAAATGTTTAAAAATTTAATCTAAAATGTTTCTCATTTCTTATTTTTCAAGCTCTAGCTCCTCTTATTCACATAAAATATATAAAAATGAACAAACAATTTTCATTCATTTCCACTTGGAAGCAAGCATAATAATCTCCTCACATGTGCTGGATCTTCTTTCACCCATTTTTTATGTATTTTTTTCAATTTTTGCCAATGAGAAAGTTTCTATATATCCAACATGTATATTTCATTTCCTGTGGTCTTCATTTATTTTTCGTGTTGTTTACTTAACTTTTATGTCTGCTGTTGCTTTACTTTCATGTTAATGCTGAACCTAAAATATATATATGATGAATATATTGAAACATTCAAGGTTAATCAACTCAGTTGAGGGATTTTATTTATCTTCTGGGTATTTTTATAATATCCAAAATGGAATATAGAGATGTCCTACAAAAGATTATGTCAGCCGCTTCGAGTTTCCTGACCCGTAAATGACTTTTCATTACATTTTTTCACTGGAAAGCACTTAAATTGTTGAACTCGATGATTTCTTATTTAGTAAGAAATTTATGGCATGTTGGCTGTTACTTAATGGAATCATTCTGCAAGTTCAAATATCAAGGCACAATAATGTTCAAACCTTCATATTTTCACACAAATCTTCATTAAATTCAAATTATTTCCTAAAACGTTCTTGACTTTTATAACATTTCTTACTGACAAAGTTGCTAAACCTTGAAGGCACACAAAAATTTTCCACAGGTGTAAACCAAGTGAAAAGTTTTCATTCTTTTTCTTTTTCCCTTTTTATGTGCTTTAAATAAGGGAAAAACTGAAATATAGTTGATGATGTTGGCAATGTTGTTTATCTAGTGCGCATTATTGCTGTGTTGTTTTAGAATTCACCAGGAATTGAGATCCAGATGTGATCTGGGATTAGTTTTATGGGTGTATTCTGGAATACAAATGAAATAATATATATATTATATAACTATATATATAATATATTTATTAACATTAAATGTCTGCTGTCCCGAACAGCATTTTGTATTTGATAAGAGTTGAAGTTACCCAGACGGCAATGTGACGGCTAGTTTCGAACAATTTTCACCCCGAATTCGGGCAGAAGTTGCTCGGGCAAATTCCTTTGAAAACTACATGACCTACCCGAAGCTTATAGCTATACATATATTTAATACAGTGATGTCCAACTAAAGCATCCAAACTAATAATTATTACTTCCTTCTTTGTACTTTGTTCTAACTTTATCGTATCATGTATCATGGCACAAGGTGGTTCACAAACGTTGAGTTCCACTAATGTGCATGGTGGTCAGTTAGACTGTTAATTAACAATTTGTTTAATTTTTGGAAGGAAGCTGTCCATAGATATGGCATTGGAAATTGACAATTTGACAGACAGAAAACAGCGATAGAGCTAGCTTTCTGAGAGAGACCATGGATCACAATTGATCTGTACGGTCAGCGATGTAAGTAAGTGAGGTATACAATGGATGCTGAAATCAATCACTTAATATCAGAGTATGAAGCCCGACAAGCTCAAAACCTGCCAACTATACGCTAGGGATTTATCTGATATTCCAAGATTTCCTGCTTCGTTCTTCATTGATTTTATTGAAAAGTTATGTAGTTACATGATTACAACAAGGATATAAATCTATAGCCATCATCCTTCTATAACATAAAAAATTCCAAAGAACATGCTAACCATGGTCCCTTATTGACTTTACTTTATGTTTTGATGAGGATGATTTTTGGTCTTTAAACATCATGGGAAACATAATGTATCTATGTACATTAAAAGGTACATCTCAAGAGATATTAAAATAACCTCCAGTAGATAAAAAATTATACATAAATAATTAATCAACTCATTTATGTTAATGCAGACAGTATTCAACGAATATCTGAAATATTTTTGCTTTAAAAAGCAATTCTTTAATGCAAACATATTTACAGTAAAATATTTAAATTCGCTTACTTCCATTATTTTATTTTGTGCTGTTGTTAATTCATAAAGGTTTTCGCAATAAATTTTTCCCTCATTCTCTTGTGTAAATTCAGTCAGTTGATGAACATAATTCAAGGGGTGGTAGAAAAAACTAGAATAGACGTGGTCACTCGTGACCAACGGAAGTGGATTTTTAAAGTGGATTTTTAAAAAGTCATATTTTTAAGGGTTACGTAAAAAATACGTACGTAAAACTTAAGGAAATGTTTGATAATCCAATCTGGTTTTTCGAAAGTCGCCTACCTAGGCTTAAACACACTTACTTACTTACTTCGAGCCGCCATCCTTAATTACATGCTAAGAGAATCAAAGAGAAAGTCGGCTAAAGCACAAATCATTGGAAAAAGCCCGTATCGAAAAAGCTCAAACTGATGGAGCACTTCGGAGGCAGACAGATAGGCAGGCAGGCAGACAGATAGGCAGACAAGCAGGCAGATAGACAGACAGACGGACAAAAGTGTCATTTTCCAGTCAGAAAAATCCACTAAAAATAAATAAATTAAGCATCCATTCGGTCGATTCATGAATGAGGCAAAGATAAAGGGAAATTCAAAGAAGGATATTCACAAAATATTCAATGGAGTCATTAAGACGTGCTTCTGATGATCCACCATTGTAAATAAAGCAGTGTCTAGTTGAGGGATGAAAATGGAAATGGAGTCAATGATTTTGAATTAGTACACAAAGGTTGACTTCTTTTTTTTTCAGTACCATAGGCACCTGTCATCATTTAGTCGTACTTTATAATGCTGGAAGTAAATTGATGTTTGGCTGGCACAAAAAAAGGGTGGCAAATGTTAAAATGTTGAAATACGCTGATGATGCTATGCTGTTAAATATTTAAATATATTCGCTTCTCGATTTTTACAGCTTCGCATGGAGATAAATTAAGGCAGAAGAGAGACAGAGAGACTAGAATCATTATTTTATTCGCACTTAGTCTTGTTTGTAATTAATTAAAAACTCCTTTTCATATTTTTCATCAGCATCTTCTTTACTTTTTTTTATTTTATGCCTTATGCTGCTCCATTCCGTTCATTTCGATATGAAAATTAAATAGAAATACCTGCGGAGTACTTTTTAGAGCATTTTTTGGACAGAAAAGTAGCTTAATGATTCACTTTGAGTCAATGACTAAATGACTGTTAGGAGACTTAGTGGAGATCCCATTAAGAAAGACTTTAAGACTGATTTTGTAGATGGCAAAAGAGGCATGAGGGCGTCCAAAGAATTCTTGGTAGGAGGCTATTGATATAGACAGTATAGCTTTTGGTATTGAAAATTGCCACAGGATAGTTAGCGATAAAACCAGTTTTAGATGACTACTGAGGTAGGGCCTGCGAAGTACAGATAAGTAAGAGTCGATGATTAAATGACTGGGTAGGCCACAATATAGAATACAGTATAAAGCTTTGGATAGTTTAGGTACGTTGCAAATGACAGACTAATTGACAGGTTCGAAGCCAACAAATTTTGCTTGTTAATCATATTTTCATTCTTTATGCAATGAATGGCCATCCAACTAGTCTAGAAGCCTAACATGCGCCTAAATTCAACAATTAACAACAATCATTCTCTCCTGACTTTTTCCCACCTCACTCTACTTTAGATTTCGCAAAAGGGAAGCGATGAAATACAATTCACAATTTTATATGAAATTTATTACAAAAACTTGTAAATTAAACAATTTTTCTCATTCTTCTTCTTCATTTATATAACACGTTTGCTTATTCTTTTTTTTTTTTGCTCTTGTGAAATGAATGGAAGAGAAAGTTTGTACAGACGTGGGATACTTTATGTATTTTTGCTTCCTTTCAGCATCTTCATTAAAAACTCACTGGTAGTTTATTAATTTAAAAAAAAAATCAACTTCTTTTTTTCATTTAAGCGTATCATGATTTTGATTGCACTATTGTTGTATAGTTCAAAAAAAAGGAAATTGTTTTTAGCGCATTTTTGAAATTTTTTTCAAAAAGGTAGCTTATTAAATCACTTTGTTCGTTCGGTCGTTCGGTCGTTCGGCTGTTCGGGCGTTCGGCTGACGCTAAAAACTTTTTAACTGGACATCGTAGAAAGCTCGGAATGGTTTTAAAAGATCAGTTCCATAAAGTTATTGCGGCGCCGGGCATTTAAAAGTTTCAAATCAACGCATAAATACTATAATTAACAATTTTTCATTTTCATATACAACAACAACAAAAACAACAACACGTTTTTTCATTGTTTTACAGTGTTCTTCAATGTTTTTTGATGTTTTTATAGTGTTTACTGAACAATATTTAAATTTTTTTTTACCGTTATAAGGTTTGAATTATTAAAATCCGTTAAATGATGAATGCTTAATTTGCTTGGATAATATTGGATCTTGTTTTTGTGAGTCAGGAAATTATATGGATCTTACTGGGTCTGGAAGTGTCTTGTTTTTTGGGTCTGGAAGTGACCTGGATCTTACTGGATCTCGTATTTGTGATCTCGTTTGGGTCTAGAAGTTATAAGGATGCTACTGGATCTTATTTTGTGGATCTGGATCCTACAGGATCTTGTTTTTGTGGGTCTGGAAGTGACCTGGATCTTACTGAATCTTGATTTCGTGAATCTGGAAGTTGTATGGATCCTTCTGAATCTGATTCTTTGGTAGGAAAATTGATACCTATTAATATATATTAATCAATTACTGATCGCTGGGTCAAAAATGCGCTTAAGTCCCTCGATCAATAACACGAGGACTTTTGTAATTTTTTATGTAATTGAATTTTAAATTCTGATGTTTTCTCTAGAAAATGGATTGTATGGAAGTAGGAAAAGCATGTGTACTACATATGAATTAAGATTAGGGTATCAGACTATTGAGTATTATTACATGAAATTACGATTTCTTCTGTTATTTTCTTCGCCATTCTTTGAATTTTTAATGGACACAAAAATGCGGAATAAATGTAGCCGAGTGCTACACTTAGCCTATCACCACTAACATCACCTTCTCGTGCAGCGAGGTTATTAATCCAAGCCTGATAAATACAGAGTCCGTTGGCCAAGCATGACACCACCCTTAAATCAAAGCTACTAAATCCACTAACTAGACATAAATTTAAACTGTCTTTTGTACATTGGGGTATGATTTACTCTAATTTGGTATTAATGTATGGAATGTCATTATTCAGTTTTAAGCAGTAGTCAAAGACCTTAATGCACTCTCTAGGGCATCTCTACTTCATCTAGTATACGACAAGATATTAGGGTGTTCTAGCGGCATCATGACTGCGTTTTTGGCTTATTTTTACTCGATGGTAGATAAATCAGTTAACAACTTACAAAAAATGACCAATTTTGTCATTTGAGCTGCTCGACTCCTGTCTTTACGATGAAAAAGATCAGTGAGTTTGATCATTGTCTATTACTTACTTATTTCCTTGGCGAAGGTACACGGGGGCCCATTGCCGCATTTTGAATTCGTCGGAAGCTGGATCTGTCTTTCGATAACTTCTACTAGTTTCTAATTCCCAGCACTTTTGCATCGTTGCTCACACAGCAATCCCATGAGCTCTTTCAGTGTCTATGATGAAATAATCATATTTTGAGAACCTCCCCTAGATCAGTAGTCTGATCAAGACAATAGTTCCTACACAATTCTGCTTGAAAAACTGTCATTGATCAAATTAAAAACTTCTATAATTGTACAAAATTTCATCATCGATATCCTTGTCCACGTCTCATTAAACTTGTATCTCTTAAAAATCAATAAATTCTCAGAAGCTTCTCAAAGAAACACATTTACAAAGAACTTCTCAGAAAAATTTCATTTCATCGCCTTCAAAAATTTACTTTATAATATTAAGTATAAAAAAATATCGCAAAAATTTCATTAGAAATCTTTAATGGAATAAGAAACTCGACACCAATTTTCATATTTAAAATTCAAACGCGTCAATTGCTTAAAAAAAATGTGCAAAGCATCAAAAGGAATTTTCTGGTAAGACAGCTTAATGAATAAGTTTTCACATAATTTTCAACAGCATTGAATGTAAAAGCGAGAAAAAGCTTGACATTATTTTCTATGAGAATCAAGAATTTTAAAGAATTTGCAATGAACATAAAAGTTTCCAATTCACATTGATTAGCTTTTGCAATATTAGTTCAATCTTTGTGATCAGAAAGTGCCGTATAGCTTTTATATGTTTTCTGATGAAGGGTTGGAGATTAGTTTTTAATGAACTTAAAGTCGACTTTATAGAAACTTATTGAATTTAATGGAGACTCTAAGTTGTTTGCAAAGGAAACCAAAGTATGGTATGAGATATGGATGAAGAATTCCTAATGGAAGTTCAAAAAGTTTCACATTAAATCGATTCGAATTTTCAAAACAAAAATTAGTTTTGGAAGTTAAATATTATTTTTGGGGAATGTTCGGTGCCACACAAAAGTTTGAATATAATTCAAAAATTTTGAATTTATAGGAAAATAATTAAGGAATGTCTATCAAATTACAAAACCATATGCCACATATGACAGACAGAAAGTTATGAAAGATGAAGTTTATTTCGGAATTTTGGTTAGGTTAAGAAATTGTATGGGGGTGTTGAGGATATGTGCCGAATAACACAAATAGCTTAGACTATCAAAAATCCGGCTCTTGGCCGACGTGACTTGTGCTATTCAGGTGTAGTCCATCTGTCCTCATCGGACTTTACTCGGCACACCTTGGTGGGAAGTCATGAACCTAATTGAACACGGCATGCTGTTCATGACATTTACAAAAAATGACGACGACAACTGTTCCGCGGCACACAGTTTGGACAACACAGTCTCATACAGTAGAGAATTGAATAAGAGACTAGACGTCATCCCTCTAACCAATATCTGGACTACGACGTCACTCGACCCAAATATGACGAAAACATTCTCAAGCAATAAAAAATCGATCAGCATCGACTGCAAATGCTAAAAGTGTTACTTATAAATAATTAATAAAACCAATTTCAAATGCAGTTCAAAGTTAATATCAAATAGCTTTTTTTGCTCCATCCATTCCAAGCACCACTAAAATTAATTCAAGTCTCGAATGTAACGAGAGCAAAAACTTGCATGAAGGCAAAGCCATCACACATTTTAAAATATCCATTAAATGGAAAATTTTACCAATCTAAAAGTTTTCGCACACCTCACAGCAACGCAATGTGAATCAAATGAATCAATTTCATTATAAACTTCCTAACCTGCTCGCTATGAATTAAACTTTGGCTTCAATTCTTCCCAAAAAAAAAATTCTTTCTACTCAAAAAAATACGGAATTTGATTGCAATGGTGCTTTTTTGTAGATCAAGAAACTTTTTCTTTGTCTACAGGTGGAAGATGTACGAGAAAAAATTTCGACGAGAAGCAGCAAGAGATAAATTAAAATTCATAAACATTTTTTGGATGAAAACGAAGCAAGAAATTGTTATGTAAAAATTTTAGGTGTTCAAATTCTATAAATTGGGGTGGTACTCAGACCATCAAGTTGTACTTTTCTGTTGATTTTTAAATTATTTACAGTCCTTTCAGCTTTAAATTCATAATGATGTTTATTCATCGGAGTTTAAATATAAACTAAACTTTGGTATGAAAAGGGGTGTTCAACTATGTAAAATTAATTTAATTCAAATTTCAAATGAACGTTAAAACAATAAATGTTATTTTGCGTAGTTGAAAGCCCCTTTCACCAAATTCACCTCACCAACTTCATTGATTTTGTTAAATGTACAACAAATGCCATTCAAAATGTCCCGACCTTAATCAAATGTAATGGAATTTCGTACCTTACTTAATTTTTTTTTTTTCAACGCAAAAAATTAGAGCAAAAAGGGTTTCAAAGATGGAGAGAATTAAAAGTAATAAATTGATTCGTATTAAACAGATATGGTTGTAGATATAAAGCAATAACACAATATTACATATTTTACTGCACACAAAAGTTGTGATGATGAAAAGGTAAGACACGGGGAGAGTAAAAAGGGTTTTATTTTGGTCTCATTCAATTATAAAAGTTTTCTTATTGAATTATCTCAACATAAATCAAGTGCAAAGTAATATACATTTGCTCATTCCATTACGTTTGATGTTGCGTTGTGTGAAGTGGAAAATTCTCGGTCGATTCATGTTGCTTATTCTTCTTTTTTATCATTTTCTGTTTCCACATCAAACGTTGATTCTTTGATATTGATGAAAGTCCCGGGTGATTTAATTATTTTTGTGGAATTTAGTTAAGTTACACTTTTGTGGAACTTAACTGGATCTGTTGACTGATATGTGTTGGTAAATTAGTCTTATTTGATCCTTTATCGAGATTTGTTGAGAATATGTCAACGGTTATTTTATATTCAAACTTTATATGCTACTACAATTAGTTAGTTACCCCTTTTAAATGATTTTATGGTTGTTAATCCCCTGTGTAAGTATTTTTACTTTATTTTCAATTTTCAAACAATAAGATCATAAATATTCGTCTAGTTCTTACTTCCCGATAGAGGCTTCTAAGTTCCTATGCTTATAAGTTACAGATGTGACTCCAGCAAGTAGATTTCTGCAATTTTCAATGATGCAGATTGAATTATTTCAAAATCCCATACTTTTTTGTTAGTTTTACATCATATAAATCCATTTGAGGATTCTTAATAGCCTAGAGAAAAACAAATAGCAACCGTACATACCGCACAACTTCCATACTGCTCGGTTTACCTCCTCCTCTTTACATTTTTGTTTGTTTATTTCCATCATTTCCTTTTTTCCTTGTGTTTAATTAAAAACTAAATTCCAGCATCATTCTTCTTCCCTTTTTTACCTTTTAGATGTTATTTAGAAACTCAATTGTAACTAGAATTGTATCATTACATTCTCCATCGTCTTCTTCATCCCCCTAAACATGTACCTTAAATCCCAAATGCGTTCTTACATATTTTTGCTCAATGAATTTTGGACCAAACAAAAAATTGAATGAGAGAAAAAAAGTTGCAAATGAAAATTAAGGATTTTGTTTTTACTTTGTATTCTATCTTTGGGCTACGATAGTTCATATCTGAATGTAACCATGCATGAAACACAGTCATGAATGAACTATGAGGGAAAAAAAGTTGTGAGTATAAATGATAAAAAAAATAAATGAATTTATGAATGGATGCGCATAAAGCGATAGAAAAAACGTTAAGCCTTGCATTAAGCTTTTTATACTGTAAATTGAAATTAAATTAAATGCAAAAATGTGTGGAATAAGTTGAGCTGTCTATAGGAATTTGCAACGCTTTTTAATTACTGTTTTAGAGGATTCATATAGTTTAAATAAAGGGATTAATTGCTCAATCAAATCATTTAACCCATTCAACTCCAAAAGGATCAAATTTGATTAAATCAATAAGAAAGCTTCACCTCCCATAAGACCTCGTTCTTTACCTTTATTCAAATAATCGCAAGATACCGAAAGGATTCATGACAAAATCCCAAATGTATATCCAGATTGAATAAATTTACTTTCCTCACCATTGAATAAAGCAAGGAGCATTAACAACAGGTTAAAGTCATTTGTTGCTGGACAATCGATCATTCTATAAAAAGGACGTCCATGAAACACTTTCATTGTATTAATAAATAAATGTTGCAAATTAGTAAGTCAATGATCTGTCAATAAACAGAAATCGATTTTTTATTTCTGGTCTAAAAATAACAAAAAAACGAACTGACAAGAAATTTGCTGTTAGACATACAAAATGAGGATGGAAAAATTGTTCAATTCAAGAAATTGTGAGATTGTAGATATTGAGTGCAGTTGTTGTTGAGTTGTTTTGCATTTTTGTATTTGTTGTACCTGTGTCGATGAATTGAAAGGTTTGGGTTTGCTGCATGAATTTTTAAAATCAATATTCGACCATTTAAACCTGTTAAACGATTTTATCAGGGTATCTAGGGGCGTCTTCAGGGGGAGGTGGGGTTTGGGTATTATCCTCTCCCCCCTCTTTTTGGACAAAAAACTTCAATTTTCAAAGGATTTCGTGAAAAAAATCTCAAAATCTCTCAAAAAAAATGTCTGGATACGCTTTCCGGGGGCAAATGGACGATATGTCTAGCTACGAAGCAGTTTCCTAGTGATTTTTCTATACCGGTCCTGTAGTTGTCTGTCGGTTTTGGTCCAACGTTGTATTTAAAACATTTCAAATTGCCATTTAATTTTTAACAGCGGCAAAAAATTTGAAAATTTGGAAAAAAATTAATTGAAATTTAATTTCAAAATAGCCGTTAAGGTTAAACTGCTCTGAGCTCCATTCGACTATAAAAAATGTAATCCTCTTAAATCGCAATAAAAAACCAGATAAAGTGATTTAATGTTATTCTATGAATAAAATGTAAGGGATTTGTATTTAAAAGTAGGAGTTGGAAGTAATTGATTATATTATTGCGCCAGAATTAATTTATGCTTACGATGCATACTATATGCATATATTTGTTAAACTATTCAGAATTGAAATTGAATTTTCCATTTGTCACATTATTGATTATCTATTTGTAATAATTTATCTATCTACTCAATGTCTATTGAAGCATGTAAAAGTATATACAACTTTACCACACATCGCACTTAGTTGCCATACATTAATGTGCAATTCAATGTAAAATAAATCTCTCAAGAGAAATTATGTGTACGTCGTTTTATTCTTTCACGTTTCCAATTGCTTTTTATTTCTATAATTTCCTCTCACACTCTTTACAGCTCTTGCCTATCTCCTTTTTATAACATTGCAAATTATATCAATTCCTAATATCTCAGTCAATTGAAATACAAATCTTGCCTTTCGAGACGAACGAATCTTTTTTTGCCTATTGGGCTTTATTATCTTATCTTGACTTCTTTTTGCTCTTTTCGCTCCATCAAATATCCAATATACATTTTTTACGCTTCCTTATTCACCTCTAGAGCACCTTGAAATCATTTCTTTGTCTTCTTTATAGTTTTTAGAGATTTTTTTATCCCTTTTGTCTCAATTTCACTTAAATAATAGGTGGAGATAGGTGCTTAAAAGGAGTGGTGGGATAAAATGAGGGTTGTTCAGACATGATGTCTGCCAGAAGATGAGCTTTAAGATCATGAAAATCATAAAATTTTCATACAAAAATATGTTATAAATCAGTAAGTGAGACGTAACTTCCAAATAGATTTTCAATTAAGACTTCACAAAAAGTGAGTATTAAAGATGTAAATTTAGCTCGATAAGTAGCTTTTCTTGGTTGCTCAACAAAAAAAGCTTTCAAATTACAAAAGAAATTCCTTTTTTTGAAACTTTGCTTTCAAGTTCATCTTACTGAGTTTGGTTTGTTTGTGTTTGAAGTGTGGACTTGATAAACCATCATATCAAGTTCTATAAATGACTTCGTTAACTTATTGATTTTTGTCAAATTTGATCATTTTACAGGTAGAAGGTAGAATATATGAGAACTAGAAAAATCCTTCTGTTGATTTCTAAGGTTGTGGTATAACACGGTACAGGTAAATCACTTCAAAATATTATGTGCACCACTTCCGAACATCAGTTAGTGACTAGAGTTTAATGATCGGAACTTCAATGTTCCAATGGAATGGTTTTATCGTATCCTACTGATATCGGATAAATCGACTCTTAGAAGACAGGATTGATAAAGGCTTTGTAGTTATTAAGTATCCAATAAAATCAGTTGCCTCGACTGAAAATTCAGCCTTTCTCTAGTTCCTCTAAATGTTCATGCTTTTTGATCCTGTTCAGATATTTCACTTCCTTTCTTGACAAATATTTTAAACCTTTCTCTAAGTTTTTGCTCCAAACAAAAGTTGAAGAACCTTTCTCCATTTTATCTCCCCAACTCATCATTAAAACTACTTAATACTCCTAAGACTTATGCAATATTAGCAAGCAGCAAGGATAAAATTAAATGTTATTCAAATTTAAAAAATATTGAAGACGATTGTAAACATTGACTTTTGCATCACTTTTCGCATCAATTTGTGCCGCCTTCAAATTTATTGACCGTTAACAAAAATCATTCTCATAAAGATTAAATCAAAGTATGTATTATGAGAAGATTAAAACCAGGTCAAAGCCTAAAGTTAAATGATCCAGTCAGTCAGAATAGTATGTTAATTAAATTTTCAGAATATTCCAAGAATATTTGTAAATTGATGCAATTCAAACAATTTCAATTTCCAATCAATAATTTCATCAAATCAAAATATTCAGGAATTTACGCAATGTCTACCTCCAGCAAAACTATTTTCGTATATGAATGATTCTGAAAACATTGATTGAAAATA
>NW_027226414.1:0-36357 GCF_022539635.2 Chironomus tepperi
AAAAAAAAAAAAAAAAAAAAAAAAAAAAATAATAATAAATAAATAATAAAATAATAATACGTGAAATGAAAAGTGCATTAGAAGTAGATTTATACCATCACATGCCTAAAAAAAACGAAGAATAATATAATAGGATACATATAAATTCACGTAAAGTGTATTGCGGTATAGAATTTGAGGTTTTCATTTTACGGACGATAGACAAGTTGTGAGGGGAAGTAGGAAAAAAAAATAATACATATTTATAAAGGATTCATTCGCATGCTCTCAGTCATAAAAACAACACGTAAACTTTAAATTAGTTTCTATGGGAATTGAAAAAAAAAAATAGGAAGAAAATGATAAAGTGCTGATGTTGCGGTAAGATATTTCCATTCGATTTAGATGTTATTAGGAGGGCAAAAACCATGTATATATGTATATGAGTGACAAGGGGGAGAAGGGGTCGAGAATATAATAACAACAAAAAATAAAAATGGGAAAATGATGTCAGAGATGAAAATAAATGAGCATGACCTATGTGTATGTATGTGCCAATTTATTAGTTTGAAATGTAAAACTGAAATTTAATAGCAATTTACTTACTTAAATGCGATACACAAGATGTAGTGAGAGTGGGAATCAATTTTCAATGCATTTGCTGTTATAGCATCATTAATTCAATTAAGGAACAGAAGATGAAATGATATTTACTGTTGGTTGATGTTGTTTACTTTACAAATGAAGTGCATATGCGAAAAAAAGAAAGAAATACTGCAGATTGAGGTCTGATAATTAATTGAAAATTGAGATTTCTTTTCGTGTCCCCTACACTGATAATTTTTTCAACTCGCAATTTCATGTCTCGAGCTTCTTTCTTTTTTTTATTTATCTCACACGAGTCATTTGAAAATAAATTGTACATTATTTAATTTTAATAGTGAGTAATTGTGCCTTAAGTAATTTCACATTCATTAATCTTTTTTTTCTGTTCTCTCATGCATGACTTTTCTATGCTAAAATGGCAAATTATTGTGACAGTTAGGCTTGGCATGTGATAATCATATCTTGTGCACTTCAAATGGATTGGAATAAAACACAAATTGGTGATTTCTAAGAAGTGAATTTGTGGGATGGAAATGAGATATTGTTTGGAGGGAAATTAGGGTATTGGGGGGGTCGTTCACTTATTTTGTAACGCAGAAAATTGACCTGAATCTCCGTATCCATCGCCATCCGTGACACAAAGAACTGAGAGAATATATTTAGAATTGAACATGCAAGAGATATTTTTACCTTGAACATGGCCAGGAATTAGATCGAGCGGTATAATCAGAGCTCGAGTAGTAGAATCAGAGCTCGAGCAGCAGAGCTAGAGCAGGAGCAGCAATTTCAGAGCTCTATAAGCAGAATCAGAGCTCGAACAACAGAATTAGAGCTCGAGCTTCACTATCAATCGACTTTATTCGACTACTTCATATAAAATCCAAGTCAACTTCGAGTTCTGAGCACAATTCATTCGCTAGGGTGCCACTACATGGCAGCGTTAACAACAATGCTTAAAAGTTCCTTGACGGCATCACGATGACTGTTTTCAAACCATTTTTATAGCAAAAAATGCAACTAACCACATTGTGTTTATTGAGAATGCCAAGAATAGGCCATTGAGAATTACAATCGCAAATTATATTGCACAAAATTCAATTTTAATGTCATAACATTGCAGAAATGCGATCTAATATTAACAATAAAGTCAGAGCCAGTAGACAGCTGGATTCGACCACAAGAACCTCTCCACGACTGCGGTCTACCTTCAAAACAATCTGATTGAATCAGAAATTCTTTAAATATTTCAACCTTTAACACCAGCTATATACTTTCTTTAAATAATCACTCAACATCAACATCACTAAATTCACCTGAATCTTGTCTAAATCACCATCATCAAAATTTCTAAATCTTTAATAATCTCCAACAAATTGCATCCACAAAACAAAAAGTCACCATTCATTGCATCCACATCATCTCATCGAATCATTTATGAATCAATGTCAATTCATCACACACATATGACTATGTAAATGCAAACAAATTTTCTTGCTGTGAGACTATCATAAGCATAAATTGTTCATAAGATTGCATTCATAATGAAAAATTGTTCGATTTAAAAAAAGAGAAAATTTTCTTTAACATTTCAAAATTAAAAAAAATGGTAAGTGAATGGATTGGTGTGGAGATAGTGTGGCACACAACATGACATTGTTCTATTCTTAAGGAGGAGCAAACAGAATAAATAAATAAATATAAAAACATGCATAAGACAAGTTTACAATTTGCATTTGAAAAATGAAAATTTAATATACTGGAAAGTCCATTTCTGACATAAATTGATGAGGTTTTTGCGGTTGTTGGAACGATTGAGGGGAGAGATAGATTACAATCTGCACTGCAAAATATGCATAATTATTTAGCCATTATTGTAGTTAATATTTTAATAGATATACATCTTTTTGGATACACTCAGCGGGCTTGTATGTACAATATGACAGTGTTGTTGTTTTGATCTGTTGGAGCCAAGTTGGAATCATAGATATGAGTTGTAAATGAAGGAATTCGGGATGGGATGTGGACAACTTGGGTGACAAAATTCATCACTTTTGTTGTGAGTAGAGATGGCTCAGTGGAATGATTTAGTAAGTCAGTACCCATTTGTTGCAGTACCTACCCTGCGGTCATGGGTTCGAGACTCGGCAAGAGAAATTTTTCTGGTGTCATTTCATTAGGTTCGAATCATGCATATGCGGCTCACAACCAGCCTTCCGTTGTAGCCTACAGGCAGTAATGTCACCAAAGGAAGTAGTCTTGCTATCTGGTTCATGGAATAATGAATTTTACTGCTCCAGGCCAAACCTTGCTGAGGATTGAAGCTCTCCAACCTAGAAATCGTCTCGTGCAGATACCTAACCCACTCTACAAACCTAGTCTACCCATGTTTAACAATCCAGATCAACAACACTGCAAAATCCATTCACTGCATTCATTGTCTCTACTCCTCCACTCTCAATTCCATTTAACTCTACTTTGTTTTGATATTTTTTTTTTCTCTTTGTGAATATATGCTGTCAATATAAAAGTCATTAATTCATATATGGCAATGTTTGACTATCGATTTCAACGTGTTATTCCTGCACCTAGCAAAAAATATTGTTATTTAGCTGACTCGACGATATACAAACCGCATAGAAACGAACAAAAAAAAAAAAAATGCGAGAGCCACAAAGTTTATTGAATTAAGTTCTCTATTTTTTACTGTTTCATGTAAATGGCGCCAATATGATACATATGCATATCTCTATCGCTATTTTGTTATTTTTGCAAAAAGATTAATTCATAACCTGTTAGACTAATACTTAAGATATTTTAAATAGCCTTGCATTAAATTAAGCCATGAAGAGATGAAAGAGTATAAAGTCGTGGGTTGGGTGATTAAATGAACAGCCGTTGAGGAATCTTGATGTGTTTCTCATCTGTTACAAACAAAGTTGTAATCGGTGATGAGTTTTTGATGTTAATAGAAATTTTTGAGAGATTTCTAAAAGGCTTGTCGGAATTTTTGACATGACAAAATGTTGTAAGTAAAAATCAGACAGGTGAGGCTTGGGAATTTATTTTTAATATTTTATATGGTTAAAATTAGGTTAATTTAATTATAGATATCAAAATAATGTGATGAATAATTAAATATTGAAGATTAAACGTTGATATCCAGCTTGTAGAACAGCATTGTTTCTTGACACCAGAATAAACTTGTAGCTGGAAGGTACACGACGTAGTAATGGTCAATTTGATTCTAGTCTGAAGTTGAAGTTCGCCAAATCCAGAAATAACGTTGGTTTGCTGCCAGATTTCGACTATTTCAACGACATGTGCTATCCAGGCTCTATAGCTACTTCTGAATATTCATCTTCTAGAATTGATTTTTATTTCCAGTATGCTTTGTAAAGATCCAAAAAACTTTGACAGTGCCAGATTCCCGATTTACATTTAGTGTCAATTCATTTTTGTATTCACCATCTGGCCAAAAATTTGATGAACTTAAAACTGGTACTTTTGAATTTTGTGAATTTGGACAGTCCCAAGGAGATGATGTGATATTGTATGACCCACTATATGGTTGAATCGGACATTTATGACAAAGTTCGGGTATGAAATTGTTACATTGGGAAAACAAATAATCATGCGGATGTGGATTGTCAAAAAATTTACAAAAGTCGACATCTTTCATGTTGAATATTTGATGATAATTTCGGGAACTTTCTGATTTATATGAAACCTTCAAGTCACACTATTTAAGATTTAAAGTAAAAACAAATCATTACTAATTTAAGGATAATAAAGCACAAAAAAACTTACCAAAAGTTTACTAACATTTTTTAAAATTGCACCTTCAATCTGCATGATAACTTCATTTTTTGACATAGGAATAAGTTTGCATTTTGTTAAGTTCAAGTATTGAGGTAACTTATTTTTGCATTCAAGTCTGGTAAATTTGCTACAAAACTTTTGTATTTTATTATTATTAGAATATTTTTAGGTCCTCGTTTTATTTATCGAGAGCTTTAAGCGCATTTATGCCCAGTGGTCAGGGTTTGGTTTGTAATGAGTAACTAGCATTCTAATCAGTATTGTTATATTTAAATTTCATGAGAAATAACGGTTATAAGCCAGTAAATCAATAGATGGCAAGATATAGCGTGGTAGGGCAAAGAATTCATGGAAAGAAGTTGTCAATAGAGATAGTATCACACTTGGAATTGGTAATTGGCAAGCAAAAGGCAGCGATAGAGCCAGCTACAGGCGCCGACTGAGGGAGGCCATGAATCATACTTGATCCATACGGCCAACGAAGTTAGTAAGTAAGGAAATCAATGGATAAGGCAGTAACTTGTCAGTATTTAGCTAATGCTTCAAACCCAAGCTCTCAACAATGTCTGGTTGCTGAGATCTCGCGCCCCAGCCTGCCAGCCACATAGCCGACCCAAGTGAAACTATAAGCGTCATTTTAATCAAAAATTAATGCTAGAATTTACATAAGCTAAAGATGAACTTAATATTGAAAGAAACAACATGATGATCAAAACTCGACGATAATCCATTTGAAAATTCAATTGAGCACTGTGCAGAATTTTATTTCAAATTTGCTTTATAACAAAAAAATTTATAAAAATTTTGAGGTTAAAATTGTTAATTTCATTTAATTATATTTAAATGCCAAAAATTTTGTATTTTTTTCTCTACAATTTCCTTGCTTGCGTTCAAAAATAAAACAATTATTTCAAACTATTTTGTAGATAGATTTACTTTTAATTTAGGGAGACCAGATGATTTTCGCAAAATATCGGGACACTTTTTGGGAAAAATTAGGACACTTTGGAGGTTTATTGGGATGCAGCAGCAAAAGAGAAGAATATAGTAGTATCTTGGCAACAATACAGTAGATGGCCGCCCTAATTATATATGATAACAGTAGTTTTTTTGGAAAAATTCAATAAATTCCTCTCAAAAAGTCATTTTAATGTAAATTTAAATTTCTGCTTGTCATGCTTGATAGGGCTTTAACCTAGTGAATAAGTAAATAAGCAAGATTAAAAGGTGATCCTCGGCTTGTAGAACAGCCAATAAGCTTGTACACTATATACAGCTATTAATAAGCTATATATAGCTACTTCTGAAGATTCATCTCCTAGAACACATTCTTATTTCCAGTATGCTTTATAAAGGTCCATATAAATTTGACTGAACTTGGATCTCGATTTGGATTTATTGTCAATTCATTTTTGTATTCACCATCTGGCCAAAAATTTCCTGAATTTATAACTGGAATTTTTGAATTTTGTGAATTTGGACAGTCCCAAGGTGTTGATGTGATATTGTATGCAGCATATGTAGCTTGAATTGGACATTTATGACAAAATTCTGGAAACATTTTGTTACATTCGGATAGCAAATAATGATAATTTGAAGCTGTATTGTCATAAAATTTACAAAAATCGACATCTTTCATGTTGATTAATTGATGATAATTTCGGGAATTTTCTGATTTATAGGAGACCTTCAAGTCATACTATTTAAAACAAAATACTTAAAAACTTTACTAATTTAACGATTATAAACTTAAAAATACTTACATACATTTTGCTAATATTCTTTAAAACTACACCTTCAATCTCCATGACAGGTTCATTTTTGGTTCTAAGAGCAAGTTTGCATTTTGTCAAATTTAAATATTGAGGTATTTTATTTTTGCATTCAAATCTTGTAAATTTGCTGCAAAACTGTTTTAGTTTATTAATATTAGAATTCTATTAAATAATTTGAAAGTCTTCGTGTTATTGATCGAGGTACTTGAGCGCATTTTTGCCTCAGTATTTGGTTAGAAATCAGTTAATCAATAGGATCCAAATCAAAAATTTCATGAAAAATAACAGTAAATTTCTTTTTGAAAATTAACGGCCAAAAAAGATTTAAATTTTTAATAGGTTGAAAACACGTGTCATGGAAAATTGAAAAATCATTAATTAATAGTTTAAAGCTACCAAACCAAGTTATAAGCCTGTAACTCAATAGATCTAATCCAATTCTTCAAACTATTCAATCTGGAGCTCTCAACTTTGTCTAGTTTCTGAGATTTCACTTCTAACACAGTCAGTCAGACACCCAGCAGACCAAAGTGAAACTATAAGCGTCATTTTAATCGAAATAATCAATAATAGAATTTACATAAGCTAAAGATGAACTCAACATTGAAATGAACAACAAGATGATCAAAACTCGTCGATAATCCATTTGAAAATTCAATTGAGCACTGTGCCGAAATTAGCTTCAACTTTGTTTTATAACAAAAATTTTGATAAAATTTTTAAGGTTAATTATACGTAAATGTCAAATATTTTGATTTTTTTCTCTACAATTTCCTTGCTTGCGTTCAAAAATAAAATAATTAGAAATATTTAAAACAATTTTTATATTTTGGAAATCTCAATAAATTCCTCTTACAAAGTCATTTTAATGCAAATTATAGTTTTTATTAAGTAAATAATGAAGAATACTTTTCATGTATCGAAATGATTCTCATTTGTTATCTCCAACACGTTTTTTTGTTGCATTTTTCTTTGGAAGTAATGCTCTTAAAAGTGCAATTTGACCGGCTGGCTGCCTGGCTGACTAAATCATTACATTGCCCACTATTACCATTTCTTAGTTATGTTAACTTTCCATACTGGATTCTAATATTTAGCCACTGGATGTTAGCTGGATCTTGCAATTACATATAGTCTTAGACTGTCTGAATGTAAACTGTCCAGATACTAGACAATAACTTGCATTTAATCAGTTAAAACGCTTTTTTGGCCAATCAAACTGCATCTTACTCATTTGTGAATTATGGATCTGTATCTTATTTGGACTTTACTATCTATTCGATCCAATAAAAGCATAAAATGCGCGTAGCTTACCATTCACATCTATAACAGCAACTCCAATACTACTTTTTGATTTCTCCTCTTTGCGTAAAAATTTCCAATAAATCAGCGAAAAAATGTTGATCCGAAGAAGAAGAAAAAGTCACTGAAGTTGCTGTCTTCTGTCTGTTGAATGCCAACGATAAGAAAGGAAACAAACAAGATGAAATATTAAAATAAATTTATCACACAAAAATATATCCATTATCACGTAGGAGCATTACTATCCACACGCCCATCCATTTAATTATGAATCGTGTCTCATAACACGAGTATGTACAGTTGACATAAGTCTACCATGCGATGGCGTTTGCAACAATTCGACTTATGCCAATAATTGTGTAAAAGAAACCTTATTTTTTTCAACTGTTACAATTTAACTTTGCCTTGTTGTGTAAGGTGATATTTCAGCATGTTGCTATACATAGGCTATTCAATTCAATGGAAATGGGATATTGAAGTGAATGAAGTAAATGTGGTCGGGAGTAATATTTTACAAGCTTATGCCGCATGTCCAATTGTGAATCTCATAATGTAACATTTTTCAATAACTAAAGCGCCATTCAACAAGTTCTTTCATCTTTACATTGATAATAATTTATTTATTGTATGACTTGTGAATATATTTCATTTCTGTGATTTCTGTGTGCTGGCTGTTTGGGTTTTTTTTTTTTGGTGGATCAAAGTTGGAGTAATGTCGATTTTGAAGGAGTATTTTGGACGAGAAACTCATCTGAATAGTACTTACTTCTTTAGCAAAGACGCATGAAGGTACATTGCCGCATTTAGAGTTCGTCAGAAGCTGAATCTGGTATTTAGATAAATTCTGCCAGTTTCTTATTCTTAGCACTCTTGAACTACATAGTAATCCCATGAGTCTGAAAAGTGCAAATTTGTAAATCGATCAAAAATCCGACTTTAGGTTGGCGTGACTCTGATTTAGAATCACATTCTGTTGGAATCAGGCACTATGTTAAAGTAACTGTTCAAGTTCTATACATGTGCTATTCTAGTCATCGAAAAAGTCTCAAATTGTTGATCTAACAGAAAAAGTATAATTTCGAACAACAGATTGAGCCTAGTGAGATTCGAACCTCGCGTCTTACGACTTCTCGTTACATGCTTATACCATTGAGCTATCGGGGACTACTTAACTAAGTGGCAAAGAGGCATATATAAATTATACATTTTCTGTATTCATCTTTCATGAAATAGTGAAGGATCATATCAATGAACTCAAGGAGAACACTCAATTAAGAGACTCAACTAGTTCAGGTTATCGCCTCGTTCAATCCTAGCTTTATAAATGACTAAATTACCCCTGAAATTTCACTTTAAAATGTACAAAACAAAAACATCAAAATTCAATATAAATGACGATTATCACCCAAAATATATCTAAATTATATAAACTATTAACAATAAAAATTATTCGGTCAAGATCAAATTCGCAAATTACAGAAGTCAACCACACCATTAATTTACTAAAATACCAAACAATTTATCCACAAACAATTAATACACGAGCTATAATTGAAACTTTATTAATAACCATATACGATTTCTGTAAGAGATTCACAAGAGTCAAAAGAGTCACGATATTTTAAAGTCCCTATTATTAAGCAGCAAAGTAAATGAATGGAAATTATCAATGCCAGTGTCACAATGCCGATATGATATTAATAATATTGTGAAAATATTTCACCTTCATCTTTTTGCTTTTTTCTCTTCAATACAAAACAATTCGCAATTGTAAATATTAATAATATGCATCAGCTACACACAAACAATGGAAAATCTATCATGCGAGAAATGCATTCGCTAGGAAAGCGAATAGATAAATGAGGAAAGTAAATATTTGTTAAAAAATTGTTTGAATTGAAGGAAAAAATCTGCCAATAAATATTCTTCATCTGCTAGTATTTCTGTGGTAAAGTGCATTTTGCTCATGGCGCATATCTTAGCGATTCAGATAAATGTTGACATACATGTGAAGCATACATATGAAATGTTGAGGCAGTGTTGTAAACTCTGGCAATGTCTGGGTTATACGAATAGCACAAAAGTTGGTTAGTCTATCCAAAATTATGCCAGACTGGTGGAATTTTGAATTTGCTACGGATTTAGTTGGAATTGATCGACTTATGCCATTCATGTTGGCTATTAACATTTTTTAACATTAACGAACGTAGAAGAATTGCATTTGAAATCGGGAATTGCCAAGTGATGGACCGCGATAAAGCTAGTTCTAGGTGACATCAATGGCAATCCATGAATCACAATTGATCTGTTCGGCCAATGAAGGACGTCCCAGTTGGTAGTCAAAAGGGCAATTTTCAGGGCAGTTAACATGAAAATAGCCGTTAAGACACAATATAGCAGCTATTTGACTATCATAAATAATATTTGCCTATCAGACTTACATTAGACAATCCAGTGGACATTAGTCAGTAAAACAGTCAAATATGCTTATTTTGACATTTCCAATCAGCAAAAGTATACGCTTAGTATCTTGAATATCCAAACACCCACACAGCTTCTCAATGAGATCAACGCAATATCTCTTTGGAGTTTAAGGTATCTATGCCTACTTTTATGTTAAATTATTCAGCAAATTGTAAACAAACAATTTAAAATAAATTAATTGTTTAGTATTTTTATGAAAATGGCACAGCAATTGTTGCTGATGTAGTTAAGCAAGCGTAAAATTACATTTAAAGATTGTATAATATGTTAAAATATTAAAAATGTCAAAGATCAAAACGATTTGATCAACGGCTAATTAAAATTAAAATTGTAACGTATTTATAAAATTTGAATTGCATAATCATGTTCTAAAATTTTAGTACAAAGAGTAAACAAAACAGAAAATTGATGAAAAGTTGACTAGTGAATTAAATAAAGTGAATAAAAGAGTAAAGCAAGTGTTTAATCAGATGTCTTAAGCAATTTTGTGAGCTTGGAATTGATCAGGATCCAGTGAAGGTCAACCTTTTTCAGTAAGTACAATTTTTCTTTAACTTTTATTCAAAAACGAATCTTAAAAGCCAATAAATTTATATAAAAAAAAAACTTTTTTTAAAAAGTACACGCTTTTATTCAAGAGTGAACTAAAAAGAAGAAAATAATTTTTTTCCGGACACACAAATATAAAACAAAATTTTTAACTAAAAATAAAAGCGTGGGGCGCTCATAATAGACATAATGTTATACATTCTTAGTTACTTGGATATAGTCTTGAAATTGTATATATGTCAACGTTTACCATATACAGTAATCGAATACCCTTGCAGACAATGAATATTCTCATTTTAATGAGCGTGTTTATATGTACACTCAATTAATATAATTGAACATGCTCAACTATATGAGCATACTCATGAGCATGCTCCTTATCTGTTCGGGATACTTGCTTACAATTTCCAAATTCTTTTTATGCACTAATTTAACTTTTTTTAGTGCTAAAATTTTCTAAAGTAGGTTATACTTATTTGAAATATAGTATATTTAGAATTTTTACACGCTTTTATTGGACTTGCTCTGTCTGTCCTTCTGTCACGTTCAAAATTTGTGACCCTTTTTTCGACCACTTCTGATGCTCCAATCATGCTGATTTTTTTTATACGTATGTGTTCCGGAGAGCAATTTGATATTTTGTCATCATTAAATCGCTAACTCGCTTCCTAATATTTTAATTAATTAATTTAAATTTTTATATGGGAAAAAATTTGAAAAAAATCCGTTGTCAATTATGTGTATTTCTAATTCACACTATCAAGACCGTTTATCGAACTAGAAATGATTTTCTATGATTTATTATGCATTGATTAATAATACGAATTATTAATTACATTATAATATCGACCTGTTCAGGACATTTAAGTAAGACTAAAAAAATATCAAGTGATTTTCTCATGGATATTCTTACTAAAAATTTGAATTCAAAGAAAACCGTTACATTCAAATCTTCAATAATACGTTAATATTGATTGAATTTCATTCTATATAAATATGGATCTGGATGTTACTGGATCTTGATATACTGAGTAAATATGGTTCTGGATCTCATTGGATCTTGATATACTGAGTAAATATGGTTCTGGATCTCATTGGATCTTGATATACTGAGTAAATATGGTCCTGGATCTTTCTGGATCTTGATATACTGAGTAAATATGGTCCTGGATCTTACTGGATCTTGATATACTGTATAAATATGGTCCTGGATCTTACTGGATCTTGATATACTGAGTAAATATGGTTCTGGATCTCATTGGATCTTGATATACTGAGTAAATATGGTCCTGGATCTTACTGGATCTTGATATACTGAGTAAATATGGTCCTGGATCTTGATATACTGTATAAATATGGTCCTGGATCTTACTGGATCTTGATATACTGAGTAAATATGGTTCTGGATCTCATTGGATCTTGATATACTGAGTAAATATGGTCCTGGATCTTACTGGATCTTGATATACTGAGTAAATATGGTCCTGGATCTCACTGGATCTTGATATACTGAGTAAATATGGTCCTGGATCTTACTGGATCTTGATATACTGAGTAAATATGGTCCTGGATCTCACTGGATCTTGATATACTGAGTAAATATGGTCCTGGATCTTACTGGATCTTGATATACTGAGTAAATATGGTCCTGGATCTTACTGGATCTTGATATACTGTATAAATATTGTCCTGGATCTCACTGGATCTTGATTTACTGAGTAAATATGGTTCTGGATCTCATTGGATCTTGATATACTGAGTAAATATGGTCCTGGATCTTACTGGATCTTGATATACTGAGTAAATATGGTCCTGGATCTCACTGGATCTTGATATAATGAGTAAATATGGTCCTGGATCTTACTGGGTCTTGATATACTGAATAAATATGGTCCTGGATCTCACTGGATCTTGATATACTGAGTAAATATGGTCCTGGATCTTACTGGATCTTGATATACTGTATAAATATGGTCCCGGATCTCACTGGATCTTGATATACTGAGTAAATATGGTCCTGGATCTTACTGGATCTTGATATGCTGAGTAAATATGGTCCTGGATCTCACTGGATCTTGATATACTGAGTAAATATGGTCCTGGATCTTACTGGATCTTGATATACTGTATAAATATGGTCCCGGATCTCACTGGATCTTGATATACTGAGTAAATATGGTCCTGGATCTTACTGGATCTTGATATGCTGAGTAAATATGGTCCTGGATCTTACTGGATCTTGATATACTGAGTAAATATGGTCCTGGATCTCACTGGATCTTGATATACTGAGTAAATATGGTCCTGGATCTTACTGGATCTTGATATACTGAGTAAATATGGTCCTGGATCTTACTGGATCTTGATATACTGTATAAATATGGTCCCGGATCTCACTGGATCTTGATATACTGAGTAAATAGGGTCCTGGAATCCGACACTACTGTGACCTAATAATAGTCGGGCGAACGAAGCGAAGCGAAGTGGAGTCCGACACTCCTGTGACCTAATAACAGTCGGGCGAACGAAGCGAAGCGAAGTGGAGTCCGACACTACTGTGACTTAATAACAGTCGGGCGAACGAAGCGAAGCGAAGTGGAGTCCGACACTATTGTGACCTAATAACAGTCGGGCGAACGAAGCGAAGCGAAGTGGAGTCCGACACTATTGTGACCTAATAACAGTCGGGCGAAAGAAGCGAAGCGAAGTGGAGTCCGACACTACTGTGACTTAATAACAGTCGGGCGAAAGAAGCGAAGCGAAGTGGAGTCCGACACTACTGTGACTTAATAACAGTCGGGCGAACGAAGCGAAGCGAGGTGGAGTCCGACACTACTGTGACTTAATAACAGTCGGGCGAACGAAGCGAAGCGAAGTGGAGTCCGACACTACTGTGACCTAATAACAGTCGGGCGAACGAAGCGAAGCGAAGTGGAGTCCGACACTATTGTGACCTAATAACAGTCGGGCGAACGAAGCGAAGCGAAGTGGAGTCCGACACTATTGTGACCTAATAACAGTCGGGCGAACGAAGCGAAGCGAAGTGGAGTCCGACACTATTGTGACCTAATAACAGTCGGGCGAAAAAAGCGAAGCGAAGTGGAGTCCGACACTACTGTGACTTAATAACAGTCGGGCGAACGAAGCGAAGCGAAGTGGAGTCCGACACTACTGTGACTTAATAACAGTCGGGCGAACGAAGCGAAGCGAAGTGGAGTCCGACACTACTGTGACTTAATAACAGTCGGGCGAACGAAGCGAAGCGAAGTGGAGTCCGACACTACTGTGACTTAATAACAGTCGGGCGAACGAAGCGAAGCGAAGTGGAGTCCGACACTACTGTGACTTAATAACAGTCGGGCGAACGAAGCGAAGCGAAGTGGAGTCCGACACTACTGTGACCTAATAACAGTCGAACGAATGAAGCGAAGCGAGTGAAGGCGTGAAAATTTTACAACACGTAAGAAAACTACATGTATCATCGTAAGTAAAAATACAGTTCGAGCGAAGCTCGAACTTAAGGAGTTCGAACGTAGTTCGGACTTGGTTGAGCGAAGCTCACAAATTTTTGCGACCTGAACGGAGCGAAGCGAGTGAAGGCGTGAAAATTTTACAACACGTAAGAAAACTACATGTATCATCGTAAGTAAAAATACAGTTCGAGCGAAGCTCGAACTTAAGGAGTTCGAACGTAGTTCGGACTTGGTTGAAAATTTCATCGTGAAAATTTTCCAACACGTAAGAAAACTACATGTATCATCGTAAGTAAAAATACAGTTCGAGCGAAGCTCGAACTTAAGGAGTTCGAACGTAGTTCGGACTTGGTTGAGCGAAGCTCATAAATTTTTGCGACCTGAACGGAGCGAAGCGAGTGAAGGCGTGAAAATTTTACAACACGTAAGAAAACTACATGTATCATCGTAAGTAAAAATACAGTTCGAGCGAAGCTCGAACTTAAGGAGTTCGAACGTAGTTCGGACTTGGTTGAGCGAAGCTCACAAATTTTTGCGATCTGAACGGAGCGAAGCGAGTGAAGGCGTGAAAATTTTACAACACGTAAGAAAACTACATGTATCATCGTAAGTAAAAATACAGTTCGAGCGAAGCTCGAACTTAAGGAGTTCGAACGTAGTTCGGACTTGGTTGAGCGAAGCTCACAAATTTTTGCGACCTGAACGGAGCGAAGCGAGTGAAGGCGTGAAAATTTTACAACACGTAAGAAAACTACATGTATCATCGTAAGTAAAAATACAGTTCGAGCGAAGCTCGAACTTAAGGAGTTCGAACGTAGTTCGGACTTGGTTGAGCGAAGCTCACAAATTTTTGCGACCTGAACGGAGCGAAGCGAGTGAAGGCGTGAAAATTTTACAACACGTAAGAAAACTACATGTATCATCGTAAGTAAAAATACAGTTCGAGCGAAGCTCGAACTTAAGGAGTTCGAACGTAGTTCGGACTTGGTTGAGCGAAGCTCACAAATTTTTGCGACCTGAACGGAGCGAAGCGAGTGAAGGCGTGAAAATTTTACAACACGTAAGAAAACTACATGTATCATCGTAAGTAAAAATACAGTTCGAGCGAAGCTCGAACTTAAGGAGTTCGAACGTAGTTCGGACTTGGTTGAGCGAAGCTCACAAATTTTGCGAGCTGAACGGAGCGAAGCGAGTGAAGGCGTGAAAATTTTCCAACACGTAAGAAAACTGTACATTTCTGTTAATTGTAGAAAAATAGTTTAATAAAAATTTTCATTGTATTAACAGGACTAAAAAGTAGTTAATAAAAAAAACGTTAAAAAAAACTTTTTAAAAAACACGCTTTTAAAAAAAGACTAAAAAGCTTAAAAAAAAAATGTTCTAAAAAGTAGTTAATAAAAAAAAATCACGCTTCTTAAATAAAACATAAAAAATATTTAATAAAAAAAGACTAAAAAGCTTAAAAAAAAAATGTTCTAAAAAGTAGTTAATAAAAAAAAATCACGCTTCTTAAATAAAACATAAAAAATATTTAAAAATTGGAAATTAAGAAAAGAAGCTAAAATATTTTTCCAAAATATTCTTGTGTAGTACAAGAACACTATGACTTAAAAGCGTGGGCGAAATTACTATGCTTTGAACACTAACTTCTTCTTTCGAACGCCCCACGCTTTTAAGTCATAGTGTTCTTGTACTACACAAGAATATTTTGGAAAAATATTTTAGCTTCTTTTCTTAATTTCCAATTTTTAAATATTTTTTATGTTTTATTTAAGAAGCGTGATTTTTTTTTATTAACTACTTTTTAGAACATTTTTTTTTTAAGCTTTTTAGTCTTTTTTTATTAAATATTTTTTATGTTTTATTTAAGAAGCGTGATTTTTTTTTATTAACTACTTTTTAGAACATTTTTTTTTTAAGCTTTTTAGTCTTTTTTTAAAAGCGTGTTTTTTAAAAAGTTTTTTTTAACGTTTTTTTTATCAATTTAAATATCAAACCTATTGGAGTAAATCTGCTTGTTATAGCTTGTTGTGTAGTGGGCTTGAATTTCCAAGTAACTAAGAATGTATAACATTATGTCTATTATGAGCGCCCCACGCTTTTATTTTTAGTTAAAAATTTTGTTTTATATTTGTGTGTCCGGAAAAAAATTATTTTCTTCTTTTTAGTTCACTCTTGAATAAAAGCGTGTACTTTTTAAAAAAAGTTTTTTTTTTATATAAATTTATTTTATCCTTTTTAGTCATATCAAGTAATAGATTTTTCGACCCATGTGTATTCAATTCGTTTAAGTAAATACTTAAAATATTTCGGTGACGGTTCACTTCGCTTCGCTTCGTTCGTCCGACTGTGTATAGATCATTGTGTATAGATCACAGTAGTGCCGGACTCCACTTCGCTTCGCTTCGTTCGTCCGATTGTGGATAGATCATAGTAGTGTCGGACTCCACTTCGCTTCGCTTCGTTCGTCCGACTGTTATTAGGTCACAGTGGTGTCGGACTCCACTTCGCTTCGCTTCGTTCGTCCGATTGTGGATAGATCATAGTAGTGTCGGACTCCACTTCGCTTCGCTTCGTTCGTCCGACTGTTATTAGGTCACAGTGGTGTCGGACTCCACTTCGCTTCGCTTCGTTCGTCCGACTGTGTATAGATCACAGTAGTGTCGGACTCCACTTCGCTTCGCTTCGTTCGTCCGACTGTTATTAGGTCACAGTGGTGTCGGACTCCACTTCGCTTCGCTTCGTTCGTCCGACTGTGTATAGATCACAGTAGTGCCGGACTCCACTTCGCTTCGCTTCGTTCGTCCGACTGTGTATAGATCACAGTAGTGCCGGACTCCACTTCGCTTCGCTTCGTTCGTTCGACTGTGTATAGATCACAGATTGGGAAGATCCAGTAACATCCAGCACCATATTTGTACAGTATAGTAAGGTCCAGTAACATCCAGAACCGTGTTTATACAGTTTAGGAAGATCCAGTAACATCCAGCACCATATTTGTGCAATATAGCAAGATCCAGTAATATCCAGCACCATATTTGTGCAGTATAGTAAGATCCAGTAACTTCCAGCACCATATTTGTGCAGTATAGTATGATCCAGTAACATCCAGCACCATATTTGTACAGTTTAGGAAGATCCAGTAACATCCAGAACCATATTTATACAATATAGCAAGATCCAGTAACATCCAGCACCATATTTGTGCAGTATAGTAAGATCCAGTAACATCCAGCACCGTATTTATACAGTTAAGGAAGATCCAGTAACATCCAGCACCATATTTGTACAGTTTAGGAAGATCCAGGAACATCCAGAACCATATTTTTACAATATAGCAAGATCCAGTAACATCCAGCACTATATTTTTGCAGTATAGTAAGATCCAGTAACATCCAGCACCGTATTTATACAGTTAAGGAAGATCCAGTAACATCCAGCACCATATTTGTACAGTTTATGAAGATCCAGGAACATCCAGAACCATATTTATACAATGTAGCAAGATCCAGTAACATCCAGCACCATATTTGTGCAGTATAGTAAGATCCAGTAACATTCAGCACCGTATTTATACAGTTAAGGAAGATCCAGTAACATCCAGCACCATATTTGTACAGTTTAGGAAGATCCAGGAACATCCATAACCATATTTATACAATATAGGAAGATCCAGTAACATCCAGCACCATATTTGTGCAGTATAGAAAGATCCAGTAACATCCAGCACCATATTTATACAGTTAAGGAAGATCCAGTAACATCAAGAACCATATTTATACAATATAACAAGATCCAGTAACATCCAGAACCATATTTATACAATATAGCAAGATCCAGTAACATTCAGGCACATTATGTTAAGATTCTGTTAACATCCAGTCACACTATTTCCATAATATCAAGATCTAGATTCATTATGTCCCGATTCAATATTACTGAATAAATTTTGATGGAAATTTCATTTTAATTTAACGGTATTTTAAGATTCAAACTATAACGGTTTTTTGAATTTTAAATATTCCACGAGAAAAATACTTAACTTTGTTTTTTCTCTTCCGAAAATACTTTGAACGAATACTATATTTAACATAATTAATAGCTGGTATTATTAATGAATGCACAATAAAACATAGAAACTAATTTTCAACCTTATATATGGTCTAATTCATGTACATTAGAAATATACTTAATTGACTTCGGATTTTTTCCCATCTCAAATTTTATTTAATTAATTATAGCATAATTAAGAATTCTTGAGATTTCAAAATGCCTAAATATTGTATTGTCATCGGGAATACACATGTAGAAAAATTTTGAGCTCAATAGGAGCAACAGAAGTGGTCGAAAAATCGATTCCAAGATTTGACGCATACAAACAGAGTGACTTAAATAAAAGCGTGTAAAAACATGATTGATGCTCGACAAAAATTCAAATTACATCTGATTCAGCTATTCATCCACATAACAACACTGTCATGAAGAGAAGAATTCATGTATCATAATGACGACATGAATTATTGTATGATTTAATTTATGGAATGAAATGGAAATGTGAGAAGGTTGCTTAATGTCTTGACTACTAGCTCCGGGCTTTCCTTTCATTTTCATGTCTACTATTTGACTCTTTTTATGCCGACTCTTGATTTTAATCTATTCTATACATAGCCATATAATTTATTTATGTAGATGTTTCATTACTAAAAATCCTTATATTCAGCATATTCAGTCATTTATAGTTTAAATCTTTCCCTCCCGAGCATGAAATAATTCATTCATACTGTTGTGTGGGATTATTGAATGATGTTGCAAAATTTATAAGTCAAGCGGCAGCGGAGACGGCAGCAATGTCCATAGGCTAATGTATAAATCAACTTTATGGTGTTTATATTTATATGGGGCGCATCTGACATATGTTTTTGTCTCGGCATTGACCAAAAATAAAAATATAAAGAAAAGTTATTTTTCCTTTAAGTAAAGAAAAAGAAGAAAAATCCATTTGTAGATAAAATCATGTTTCTCCCATTCAAGTTATTGTTTTGTCGTGACATTTAAACTAAAGAGCCATAAATCTAATAGCGAGAAAAAAGAGCTTTAAAAGAATTTTTCTATTTCGTTTATGTTTTTCTTATTTTTATCTCTCGTATTTTATTTTATTTTCTTTACTCCGTTTTTTCGTTTGATCTCGACGATAAAAGAAATGACAGTTGAATCTACTGATAACAGTTCTTTTCTATACTTTTTCCTTTAGTATGTTAGCACGTTCTGGGTATGAATTGGATTTGAGACATTAGCATTTTGGGGTGAATTGTGTATTCCCTAACAGGCCAAGAGCATACCTTCATGGTACGGAAATACCACTATGGTACTTAAAAGCGGTATCTTTGACTGTTGGGGATTGTCATCCAATCGGAAAACGTGTTTCATGGTAGCCACATAGCATCAAAGTGGATATTTTCTTGTTCACTGCCTTAAAAATTCCCATATGGATGGTAATGACAGCCACTTGACTGTCATTAATAATTTATGCAGATCGAGTGAGGTTCAAGATATGTTAGTAGCAAATGCATGTGGTACATTGTTTCATGATTCGGAAGGCATATGGTCTTATTGGAAAATGACAATTGTTTGCTAACCTAGATTTAGATATCACAATTAAACTGTCGTACAGATGGAAGCAAGTAAAAACAATTTGATCTGCATCGATAAAAAAGTGGTAAAAGTGATCCTTAGAGTCAGGATGGTGCTGACTTAAGGTCAGTCCCAAGAGTTGGGGTAACAAAGATTTTTGCTTTTCACCCGGAAAGCACATTGCAAAGGAATGCCAGAAAATTATGTGATACGTTGACGTGACTCTCACCTGAGGTCAGATTTTTCACCTTTACTCTACCACCTGCTTTCTGGGTCGATGATTAATCAGAAATTCGAGAATTCGTTGTATTACATTTACAGTATGGTTAACTTAAGTCATGAGGACTGAAGCTGAGCAAAAAAACTAGAAGATAATTTATCTAATTCTCGATTGTGACAAATTTCGAGAACTATACTGGGAAGTACTGGATTTGTTCTCGAGACCTCTAGATTTTGAGAAAGGATTGATTGAAAATGATAAAAAGTTTATTAATCAATTCTGTATCTTTGATAACAACTGAGACTAACATGGGCGTAGAAAAGCCTCTTCCCATCCTGGAAATAATGTTTAAAAAGTGACAAATGTTGAGTTTATAGATCATTTGAACAGATTCATGGTTTATGCTAGTTATAAACCGCCTAATGACTACCTAACTTCACAATGTGTCTCTTGCCTAATGGTATGAAGAGCTAAACCTTAAAAGTCATATGCTATGCGCTATATTCACCATGAAACATACCCAACTCTTTCACGTCTCCTATCTATTTTCTTCTATTTTCATGTTTATAAGGGCAGAAAAATAGAAGGAACAAAAAAAAGTTTTTTTATGTATTCAGAAAAATAATAGTTTTAGTGCTTTTGATTTTTACGCTGTGATGATTTTCCGAACACAAAAAAAAAAGAAAAACTTTTTATTATCGAACAAAATGCGATGAATTCAATGAAAAAAAAGAGGAATAAATAGTTGAATTCAATTTCAATGTGTTTAATAGCATAAATTTAACATAAAAAAGATCGTATTTGATTTTTCATATACCTTCATATGCTTTTTGTAGTCAAAACCAGAACGACAAAAAATCTTTTAAGCAAACATCGAGTTAAGCAAATTTGAACTTTCTTAACACAATAAATTAATTTTATTTAGCAAATAAAAACTTGAAAACATTTATGAATTATTTGTGGACAGAATAATGTATGCGGATGAATATTTTGCACTCCATATGGGTACCATAATTTTTGCAAAATACATTTTTTATTGTTAAGCTACACAAATATGGAATAGAGTTTCGTTGTGGCTGTATTATGAGCTTTGTTTTAGAAAAAGAGACCCGGTGAATGTAGCAAGTGCATTGCTTCACAGATTAAGTGATTGAATTACAAATTCAGTTGCTGAAAGGATTTTTGTGGAATTTTTTTTGCAGATGCAGATGGAGTTTTTGTGTTGGGTGCTGTTGGTGATGTTAATGAAATACATTTGGTGATGTTTTTATGAGTTTTTTTGCTGGAAGATTTAAAAATTTAGTGGATGTATTTGGGATTTGAGACACAGTTTTTGATGGGGTAAAAGGGTAACTCCGTCCCGAGTCACATCGAGACGGTCATGTTAGTTAATGTTACTTCATGTTAGTATCGTGTTGAAACTTTGGCACAGCCTTTTTCATTTGTTCGTCGCTAGGGCTTCTTACTTACTTACTTAGAGATGATTTTTATCCATGATCTCCCTCAAATGCCGCCTGAAACTAATTTGTATTTGAGGATGATGACTTGCTAGGCCAGCGCACCTTGTGCTTACCAGAGCTTAGTTTGACTCCACTCCACTATGTGGCTTTCATTGAAGGTTTTCACTGCCAAATGATTAGAATATAATATGGTAGATTTGAGTACAGTTAGGTTAAAAAGGCATAAAGTCACATATATTGCACGTTCAGAACCTTTAGTAGACCACATGGGCTTTATGAAGCTTTAAATATTTTAGTGTAAAACTCCCTCATAAATCTCAAATTTGATTTCAAAATGACCATTTCTGGTAATCTCCTGACATCTCATTCCTTTATAACTTACAACTTCCAGCTTTATCTATCATACATGCTTACCATATCTTTATCAAAAATCATCCAACCCCCATAACTCCAATCCCGTTTATACTTCAAAAATACTCTTTACATCCTCAACCATTATGACCAGAATATTAACTCTCACAATGAAAATCAATCTTATTTCCGCTTTATTCAACATTCATAGTCATCTATACCGAACAGCATCACACAAGAGAACAAGAAGACATTCAACAACTGAAAAAATATTTTCCCCAATCCAACTGTCCCCATTATCATTTTCCGACATCCATAAAACATGCCATATCGTCCAAGAAAAAATTTCATATCTTATCACAAACTGTCGAAAAATAAGGAAATAGTTTTTTATATATTCTTGGTCACTTGTTTGATCCATCCGGAACTGTATATCACATCCGAACTTACTGACGATTTGCGAAATAAAACTTTTTTTTCATCATCTTTTTCCAAATTTTTTTTATGCTCCCTTTTACAACATCCTAAAGTGAAAAATGATATTTTCTATTTTTATAGATAGGAACGAGTGGGGAAGACAAAAACTTTTTTTATTTATGAATATTATCGCCAATAAAAATTATTGATAAACACAATTTTTTTTTGTGTTCGTTACATTATCGCTCTCTGTACTTTTCATGCTGCCGCTATCCATGTTGTTGTAAACAACATTCAAGCTTTTTTAGATATCGTTAATCATAAACATAAGCATAATAAAAGCAGGCGCAACATAAACGTGGGGGGATTAGATTGTAGATGATATCACCGTCAGGAAGTCCCCTCTAAACATCTCTTATTCATAGGGAAGCTTTGAGGATTCTCTGTGGTTCGGATCTTTTTCCTACCTGGTCGCAAATTGCTTCAAGTTTACATTATCCTTCCTAGACCAGAGCTCGAAGCCAATTCAGATTTTGTTTGAAAAAGTCGATTTAAATCGACTCGACTACAAGTAAATTCTTAGTCGAATTAAGTCGACTCGACTCCACAGAAAATCTGAGTCGACTTTGAGCTCTTCCCTAGACAACTAGTAAAATAAAAACCTGCACATTTAAAGGCCTATGTCTATGGAAGTAGCCTGCTTTAAAGGAAGCATATTGAGGAAATGGCAGAAAATTCGAATAATTATAAAGAAGTGATGAATCCGTCTCTAGTTACAAATAGCTTTGCTTCGTTACTACAAGACCCAGATTGATCTATAATACCAGGGTGGCTACTAAAATTCCTATCAGGTAGTAGTAACTATCAGGTAGTCGATTTGAAGCCATTGTCAAGATGACGTCGTTTAGAAATTGGTAACTAATACTCTACGCTTGTCCGCGATGTGGACAACATTTCAATTTCTGCCAGTCAGGTTCGTTCCTTCTGAATCTCATATCAGACTAGATTGTGCATTAGAACTGATCTTTAAACGATATTAATCTGTAACATGCAACAAGAAACTAGATAACAAATCCCACTTATTTCTAAACATCACTTACGAATAAATCCCCTAAAAAAAGAATAAAAAAAAATTTAAACAAAATTGCGAGCACTTTATATTGAATGGATCTCCGGCTTAAAGGTAAAAATTTATTCTTCTTCTTTACCTTAACGTTCGTTCCTTTGTTTTGTGCGAAAATGAAAATTTATGTATTTGCGTCCTCTTATCGTCTGCTTTACTTCTTGTTTCATCTCATACGATTTTTTTTTGGTGTGTGCAATTTCTTTGTAAAGTTCGTCGCTCTGGGGATTGGAAGTTTGATGTTTCTAACTCATTGGAATGTTTCAAATTTCAACCGTTTCATTTTCAATTTCATTTCTTTTATTTTTAAACAATTTTTTTTTCACAACATATCTTCTTTACATCAATTTGAAACACTGCTGTGCATGGACGTGTGACAGAAAAAAAGACTTTAATTTTGTTTTTATTAAATTAAAAAAATGACTCGACGTCATCGAGGGATTCTTGTGTATAATTAATTAGGAAAGATGAGAGATGAATAAACTGTACATGTCGTAAAGACAGACGAAATAAGAATCGAAAAGATTTAAAAGATAAAGGCAACATAAGAAGACCACAACAAACAATGGAATTGGAAGTGAATGACAAGAAAAGATCTGAAATCAATTTTTTAGTGATCTCATAAATAAAAGAAATAAAAAAAAAGTTTTGAGGCTCACATGGCAGCGCTGATTGATTGAAAATGAAATAAAATTTACTTCGTCTTTTTTTGGATTGGATTTATATTTTCGGGAAGGAATTGATTGCGTTTACTTTTTGTCTGACTGCTGAATTATTTAGACTGCTGACCAATATTTAATACCAGAAGTTGATGACGTTTTTGAATTGGAATTTTGATAATGTTGGAATATTCTGTTGATATTCTGGTCGTTTGGGCAAATAGTCATGGATCTCAATTGATTTGCAATTTAGTCAACTCATGTAAATCCTGTACATCATAAAGTGTTCTCTTTGGCACCATGAAATCAGAATGGATAAGCTGAATTTCTGTCGAATAAATCAGGACTATCTAAGTGAAGACAGTTCTTGGTGCAGTGGTTGGGCACACCTTGGTAGTAAACCTCGATAAAAACTGCCTTAGTGCATTAGAGCTATCCACACGTCCATTCAAACGACACAAACCATTTGATCAAAGCAATTGTAGACAATCTAATGATAAACATGAACTGAGTCCATGTCCTTCATATCTCTCTCCTAACCCCATCCCATATGCGCTCTGATTCATCTAATTCTCCATAAACTCTTCAAATTTATGTTCTATCCATTCACGATCAAATTTTGATGAGGTCTTCTTCTTCACTTTATTCACTCGTTCGAGATCAAATAAAAAAAATATTGTCGATGAGCGATGAATTGAAATTGAAAATTTTTCAACAGCACACATCAAAATTTTTTATATTTTATCTCTATACATATCTCGTTGAGCTAATTTCATATGCGCATAATGTAGAGCATGCGAGGAAAAAGAGAGAGAATCGAGAATTTAAAAAAAAAAATTGAAATAAATTTTAATTAAAGGAACAAAAATTAATGAAATTATAATAAATTTATGAACGAAAATTTTTAATTCATCTAGGTATTTGAACATCCATCATGTGCCGTCAATTATCATCAAAATTGTATCTCATGTGAAATAATTTTCTAGATTTTTTATGGAAACAAAATATTAAAAGTGTGAAGCATGAAGCTGAATTGAAAGGATTAAGTAATGAGATCTGATGGAAGCGTGTCCCTTCATCATTAAAATTCATTCTCATTCATGGATCATTACTCAACGGGGTGTGTGGTACTACACATTATGTTACATATGATGATTGTGGGATTTTTTTGGTTTAATTTTGGTAATTTTTGTAGGTGATTTTAGGGAAAATAAGTGTGGAGTTCATGTTGATGAATTCAATTTTGGTTTAAACTGTCAAATATTGGTCTAAAGCAGTGCCGATTCAAACTGTGTGTTGTGGTACACTATTGTGCAGTCGAAACTTATTGTAAATGCAATGAAACGGTTGCCGTGAGCTGTTTTTGTGGAGGTTATCCACTTATTTCCAACCATTGTGTGCCGTGGCGCAAAAAAAGATTAGGTAGCTCTTGTCTAGACTTATTTGAGATCTGAATCAACTCCAAATTGATTTTGATCTAAATTTATAGAATTTACACGTAAAAGAGTGACTTAGCAATGCTTTTGATCATTTGATGCCTATTTGCAGTGCTTAAGGCTAAATCATTGCATTATTAACCATTTTTACTAAGTCTTCTGCTACTGTCTCCTTTCCCAAGCCACATCAATGCGTGATAGACCTTTTGACTTCAACAAACCCATTAAAACTTGGACATCGCAATTAAATGACTCCTCAGAACTCACTTAAAATGAAATTCCACAAACCTTAATGATCAAAAAAAAACTCTCTCTCCTCATTCCGAACGACTTTTAACCACTACTGTATCCTTCCTACATTTATCATAAATTACATACTCCACACAGGCTCTACATACATACATTTAAAAGTCATTAAATCATTAAATTCACACTTTTTTTACACCTTTAACTTTTAATGCTTTTGTTTTCAGTCATTAACATTTGCCTTTGCCACTGCATGATTCATAATCTCTACTCATTTATTGCATTAAATATATTTTTTCATTCAACATGCTGTCATGTGCGACAAATTTTTTTTTTAAAAAAAAGAGTAAAACAGAGAGGACACAAAAAAAAGGCGCCAGGTGGTGACGTTGTGCCTTTAAGCTACAAACAAACAACATCAGAAATAATATTATAGTAATTTTGAGCGTGTGGAATTAAAAATAAATATCAGGGACGACAATAATAATAATAATAATAATTTTACACATTGCTGTCATAATTAGGATTTAAAAAGAATGAATATTGGAACTAAAAAGAGTCACACACAGAGAAGAGATATTGAGATAGCAAATAATGAACAAAAGCGATACACACAGAGAACATTAAAGCCGGCTTGATGGACAATTCACATATATATATATATATTTTGTGATCATAATTGTAGATGCGATGGGAAATTAAAAGGCATCGATAAATCGAAATAAAATAGACATTGAGTCACACTCGCAATCGGCGTTGTTTCTGTAAAAGGAGATTAAATTTTTTTTTTGTGAATTTAAAAACCTATAAAACTGTCTTTCGTTGTCTCAATTCATTCTATAAACTATTAAATAGACTTAATTATACTACTTCTATATCTCCATTATAGATTTTCTCTCCTTTATGTCTTTATGAAGCTTATTATACTAAATGATGATTGTGTTATAGCTACGTTTAATGATTTGAGACTTGTTTTATTCGCAATACTCAAAAATAAAAATTGTTGGTGGAGGTTAGTTGTGGAGTTATTGGGGATAAAGATTGGGAAGCGCATTTTGGGACATTGAGGGAATTTTAACTGTGATTCCTTCTAGTAGGTCACTAAGGCACTCAGTTTTGGCATATTTTCTTACTACTTACTTCGCTGGTCGGACGGATCAATTGTGATTCATGGCAACCATTAGATATCGATACTAAAGCTGACAATACTGCTGGTTTCCATCTGTCAATTACCAATACCAAATACAATACTGTCTCTATCGACAGTTTCCTTCCAGTCGTCCACAAGTTTTTCTACCACATCTTTCGCATATTGACTCTATATCCATAAACAGGACAAAATAATATTCTTCGAATTAGTCTAATCCATGCCAAGTTATTGACGACATCGAATGATACAAAGTATGCGAATGAATTGGAGTTAAGGATGTCGAACTCAATTCCTGAAATGTACCAAAATTCTTATTAATGATCTGATTTGATTTATTTCAAGATTAATTTTGTCTTAATTTTTTTTAGGAATTGGAGGTACGTTTCAGGAATTGAGTTTAACATCCCTAATCGAAGCTTGAATTCTTTGACTAAACCAGAAGATTATTCAAGCTTACAGTCGACGTTAATGTTTCTGTATTTACTACTATATTTACTACCTCAAGCATTTTAGTTCTTGGTATCCATTAACATTCCTAATTTGTCTATCCTTGACCTAGGCAAATATATACATATAATGACTATATTTGGATTTCATTCGATATCAACCTTATCTTTCCATCACATTTATAACCAAAAAATACCATATCTGATTCAGTAAATATGACACCATATCTAAGTTTATTTTACCTCAATATCTATTACAAGAATTGATTCGGATATTTACCTTTGTCACACAATCGGCAAACCCATTAAATATTTCATCCAAACAGCTATTCATCCGGCCAGTCAATTAGCAAACTAAACTGAATCAACAATAATTCTTATTTTTTTTGCGAGAAAATGAACAGAAATAGTAATAATAATGACAGTGTGTGGCTATTCCCTTTCCCACAACAATAAATTTCTACCTTTTTCTTTCGTATTTTTCTAGATTTTTATTATTTTACTTTGCTCATTCGTAATTCATTAGATCTCACCGGCAATAAAGTTAATTAAAATGTTAATTGCAATTAATGCTATTTTCTATTTCTCAAAAATACTTGAGACTTTCCTCATTCATAAATATCATCATCATCATCATCGTTGCTGTAGTTGCTGTTAATAACGTCGCGCATCTTAAATAAAATCTCAATTTTCACATTAGAAGACTCTTATGTTTAATTTATGTTGAATTAATTTTAGAATTTCATGAGAATTTTTTTTTCTTTTTTTTTTTATACTCTAGTCGCTAATGCTGTCGACAAATTTTTCATTATGTTCTGTATCTCTACTGTATGTGTTATATGATGAAATGGTTAGAAAGAGAAGGATAGATTAGTAATGAATTTGTATATAACCGAGTGATGCATTGAGATGTTTGGAGTGTGACAAGTGACAAGATGTATTAGGAAAGTGAAAAATCTTACTTAATTCGTGGTGGTTTGGGATGTCAAATATCCGCGTAGGTATGGCTTGTGTGTTTTTTTAATGTGGTCCATCAGTCACATCTGTTTAAGTGTTCCCGATGCCTCTTCGACACACTTTTGACATTGAGACAAAATTGTTTTTAGAATAATCCTTAATCCATCTCAAGATCTCTTAAGGGCTCCCGATGTGACGACTATGACAATTACGGGATATTTCGATCTCAATAATGCTTCTAGAACTCTTAGCTGTGTATCAGGGATGAACAGCTTAGATTGAATATCAACATGAGTGTCTTATGATTAGTTCAAGCTTAAATTGAACCGTTTTTGAACACTTTGGAAGTATTAAGGCTCAATTCAAACACAAATACCAAAATTCTATAGAGAACCTTAACAGACAAACCAGATTTCAGCAACGGAAGTTGAAATTTCATCTTAATCTGAAGCATTTTAAACAGCTGATTAACCATTTCCCATGATTCCCACATGATCCAATGCTCCTTCACCAACAAAAATATCACAAACCTAAAGATTACGTGACTAACATCAAACTCAAAATCTAACATTTCATCATTTAGCAAACAAAAAAAAAAAAAAAAAAAAAAAAAACCTTTAGCTTTTCAGATCTTTAAGATCCAGAGCTGCGCTAGGGCGATTCGCGGCTAATGATTGTTTAACGAGTGAGGGTGCGCCAGGCCACTGCACTCAATAGACCTACAGTTTATAGTGGGATCAGAACCACTCCTTTGATGACGCTATTATCAGCTTATTGTCTCTAGCCTTCAAAGGGAGGCTGTGAGCCGCGTTTCCACTACATATGATTCGAAAAAGGACACGTGAAAAATTTCCCATGCCGAGTCTCGAACCCATGATCGCTGGATCGGTGTAGCAATAATTATGTACCGAAGTACTAAACCATTCCGCCACCGAGCCACTTCGACTCACATTTAGCAAACAACAGCCACAAAAACAGAAAGCCACAGAACATTCCCAACATCAATTATGCGTCACTCGGGTGTAACGCGGTGATGAGTAGCAAAGTAATAATAAATAATGTGTTATTCACATCAACAACAACTTCCATACCCCTCCTGTCATCATTTGTTTGTCGTGTAAAAATCATTTTTCTTTTACATGCCTGAAAATTATAAAGAAATTCATTCACGGTAATTAATCAATATGTAAAAAAAAAGAAATTTCATTCTTCTATCACAATATTGTGTATTTTAAGTTTTTCATTTCATAATGTGCGAGAATGTCGCGACATTATTTTTAGTTCATCGTCAACGACGATAGAATGATGCATCGCACGAATTTATAGTTCTTGATGGTGTCATATTTTATACTTTCTTGCATTTCACTTTACGGGAGTAGTTCAAAAGTGATGTTTGAGGAATTAGAGGGTCTAAGTGGGTCTGCGGATGTATGGCAATGGTTTTCTGCGAAGAAATTGAATGAACGAGAAGTTAAAATTCAAAATTGACATGAAATTCACTTATAATCGACCCAAGATCGACCACATCCACATATATCGCCTTTTTAGGATGTAAGAGGGCCTATAGCTGTATCTAATACATGTAAAATACCTGAAAAATCAAAGTTCTTATGAACATCACTTACGATCGGCTTCATATACACATATTGCCTTTTGAAGGGTCTAAGAGGGTCTGTAGCAGCATTAACATTTGCAAAAGGCCTCAAAATTCCAAATTCTTTTGGATGTCACTTAAGATTGACCCCAACTTGTCACATATTGTCCTATTTGAACGGTCTTAGTGGATTTGTAGCTGCATCTAGTACTTTTTTGTATGAAAATTTAATGACCGAGAATTTCGAAAGACCTCAAAATTCCCAATCCTCATGGACATCACTTACGTTCGACCTCAAACACACATATTGCCTTCTTTTCATTTCATTTACTTCCATATTTTAAGATGAGTCACAACAACTGCATTCTCTCGCTTCTTTTCGTCTTCATTCTCGACATTCTAGCTCGCTCTTTCACCATATTCGATCCATTAAGTAGCAGTTTCCTTTTAATTTTTTTTTTGTTACTTACTGTGAATAATTGAATGACTGTGTGTAAAAATGAATAAAGCAGAAGGAAATTGTTGAGTGGAACAGAAAAATTTTTTATAATTTTTCGTCGATTTATTTTTACACTTTAATTGAGACTTTAAAAGAATTTATCTCAATAAAAATTCCAGTAAGAAGATTTAAGGCTTTCAATTAATAGGCGGATTAATTTACTTGCTGGGGTAATTTGAGATTCTCTCTGACGACTCTTTTGTGACTTGAAGTGAAATTAACTATTGTCATTGAAATTCTTTGAGATTTTTTTTTATTAAGGCATCAATTGGATGTTAAAAGTCAATTGATTTTGTGATTTATATTCGCTTATTGCTAAGGTCAATTGCTGTATACAGCAATAGAAATGAGACTAGCTTATAAGATACACGGAAGATATTGGCGAGATTTATGATAGACATCAAAAAGTTAAATGACTGGCGGCGTATTTTTTTGAGTAGTAAATCCGTTTATGTGTTACAGCTTTGAATGAATGTTTGGCGAGACTGACTCAGTTGGAGGCTTTGTTGTTTTGGAATTTAAAGGTACTGGATTTGTGAAATTTTCTTGTTTAATGGATATTTTTGCTGGGTGTTTTCATGTTTTAGATAAGATTTGAGGCTGGATTCGATGTAGGTTACGATTTTTACACGCTTTTATTTGACTTGCTCTGTCTGTCCTTCTGTCTTTCTGTCTTTTTAGTCCTAAGGTTTGACAATTGCATGCAAGTATGCGCAAACTGTTTGCAAATATTGTACACAAGTGATAGAAATTCGTGCAAATTGGTTGCAATTCTTTCAAACAGTTAGCGAATGCAATTTTTGGACCCTAGAAAGTTCATACTAAAGTCGAATTAATTTCATACAAAATTCTTGTCGACTTCTACAAAAATTCTGAATATTTAGGGGAAAAATAGAAATTGGTCGAGTTATACTGAATAGCACAAGTCGGTTAGTCGGTCCAAAATCGGGTACAAAGTCAACTTGTCTATGACTATGATCGGCAACCAAGTCTGGCATGATGTTAGAGATTATGTTGGTTTGAGACCGGTTTCTCGATCGACTAACAGATTTTATCAATTTGGGTATGGTTATCCCCGATCATGCTTGTGATTCTGCTCACAAAAGAGAATGTTTAAATCCATTAATTGAGTATACTCATGTGCACACTCATTTAGAGCTAGTCTGTTAGAGATCGTCATTTATGAATGTCCAAAATATTAATAAATGTCAAATCCCATCCAAAAATAAAGCACTTAAGAGCTACTAAACGTTGACTAACTATAAAAATCATTTCCTTTAATTTATTCACTTAAAAATAGCTCTTAAATCATCCATACCAAGAGTAAACTTTTACTACATGTTTTATAACCCAGAAAAAATTAACACCGCACATTTTGCAAAAAAAAAAACATCTCATATTCCATATTTAAAATAGAGTATAAATATATCAACATCATCATTTCGCAAGCGATATATCATCGAAAAAATTGTGTGTCATAAATTTATGACTTAAATATCAAAGCTTTCATCACCATTAATAACTTGTACATGATTAAACTGCTTTTTATGACTCTTATCAAAATAGTAGTAAAAATCCTAATTTGTGTTAAAATGGGTTGTCCAGCTGTGACAGGTCTGGCGTCTAAAAAACCTTAATTATTAAAATTTTTCTTTTGCAAACATTAAAATGTGATTAGCATACATATAAAAATATCTGTCAGGTCCTCACATCTTGATGGTTGACTTTTTTGCGTGATTTGAAATTGGGTTGTTTATAGATGACGTCAATTGGAAATTGAGATTTGAGGTAGCTTATCTGATTGTTAAAATTCATATGAAACCCGAACGACACATGAAGGTTCAACTAAACCCGATTTGCTACTTGGAAGATTAAAGATGTCACATGCGATCTCGAGGAACACCAACGAATTCCTGGATTAGATGTGTAGAAAAAGACGCTAACGTCCTTAACTTTCCGAACTAGCAGAAGTTCTCAAAGCATAGAATCGACTTTAGACGTTCTCTACGCGCAGCAATAGACCCACATACGCCTCAGCCAAGGAAATCAAGTCAAGCCAAGATGTCACATGAGACGACTTAGAAAAGAGGTTTAACGAAGTCTTTAGAACTCCGTGTAGAATACCTTTCTCATTTGTGCCACTCAGAATGTCACTGTCTAACGTTAGACGTGATTTGTTTGATTCAGCACTCCACTAACTTAAATGAGACATCATTAATGAACAATCCCAATGTAAAACAAGTTATTACATGAAGCTTTACATCAAATGATGATAAAATCTAGCAGAAATACAATATAAATCATTAAAAATATTTTTATGGTTCAAAAGTATCAATATTTCATGTAGATTGTCCAATTAAAGACGATACTTTGCACAGCATTTCCATGATTATAAATTAATTTGAATATTAAATTGCAAACGCTTCACGTTTTTAAATTATAAAGTAATTAGGAGAAGCAGAAATATTTTTTTTTTTCATACCTCAATAATTGCATGCTAAAAAGGCTAACAGCAGCGATGCCCCAAAGCTACAAAAAATAAAAGATATTTCAAATTACATACCATCAAATACCATGAGCAGATTGTCAATAATTGAAAGTATAATTAATAATTAAGTCAGCATTCGTCCATGCCTCCTTCCAAGCAGGCTGAGTGGCTGGTAATTTTCTCTTTACAAAATCCACGAGTGACTGACCATTTTATCTGTTTCCAATAATGTAGTTCAGTTCTGTTGCCTCGTAATTTGAATAATTTCCATTTTTCGCGGCACTCCATTTTTTGTTGCTCCCTCCGAGTCACAAAACAGAACAGAATGGTTCAATTACCTGATGGCGATAATATACATTTAGTCGCTCTGCCTGTGTAGATGATGGCAAAAAATGGAATGAAAGATCAACAGCAGCAGAAGCAGAGGTGGAAAATAATTATGCTATGAGGCAGTATTTGCATGATAATTTCTTTATGTCGTGTTGTTACCATCAATAATACTGAAAAAATCTCATTTTCATTCCTTTGATATGATGCTACAAAGTCGAGACATGCGGCAGTGGTACATGAATAAGGTGGAATAAGTAAGCAGAAATGTGAATGTACAGAGAAAGATGAAATAAAAAAAAATATGAATTAAGACCGCGTCAAATATTAAATGTGCCTAATTGCAAGTTATTGTCTTTTTTGCTTTTCTTCTTTCGCTTTTTAACTGATTTTTTGGAGAGTATGGTGGGTCAGTTTGGGGTTGGTTAATTAAGAGAATTGGTATATTCAGTGTTTTTACAGATTTTATGGTAAGTTTTGCTTCAAAATTGGGTATGTTGCTATTTGATGAAGATTCAACTGGAATAGGATGGAACTGCTAAGTGCTAAATTCAGTCCATAATAATAACGAGGATTTTGGGTATCTTGGCATGTGGTGGACTTATAAGGATTAGAAAGGAATCTAGATTTTTGAGTCATATGCAGATAAACCTGTTAATGCGACAGCAAGGCCTGTGCATCCGCGTGGTTGGTCAATAGTCTGAAAATCAGCAACCTTCTCTTTTGTGAGGACGTCTTGCAATTATTACAAACTTTTGACAGTGCTGGGATGTAAACACAATTTTGTTACACCAACCCTTGGTTAGGATCTGTTAGGTAAAAGACGCCCTGAAGCTCTCAAAGCTGCGGACAGAGAATTTGTACAATCTAAGTAACAGAGCCAGCAACAAAGGCAATAAATGCGCTTTAGTCCAGCACTTCATAATCATTCTATCTTACTCCAATATTTAAAAATCACCTTTTTGTATTCATCTCGTAACAAAGTGGTCCGATGGGAGTGGACATGCCGCTTATAGATTAGAATTACACGATTTTTATTGCCCATTTACTTTAATTTTTTCCGCCTTATTTCAATCACATTTTTTTTTTGTTTAATATAAAGTCTCATTTCTCTTCCGGCATTTTTCGATAATTGCAAAATATTGACAACAATTCTTTCTTTTTGTACATTTAATTACATTACATTCCATGATTCTTTCCCTTCCAAAGCAAGAAGCCTCGTGCAACGTCACATGTCCGACATCAAAAGCAATTTGATTATGGTTTTGTTATGTCTGCGTTGTTTTCATTCAATTTTCTTTCATTGAAGAACAAAAAATGTGTTTTGGGGTGTGCGTAAGTGACGTCCAAAGGTGGTCTTAGGGCTGTACTTATTCATAGAATTTTTGGATGAAGATTCTGTCATACAGAAGGAAGGGATTACCGACAAAGGTGCCTAAAACATCAAATTACATCAAATGGCATCAAACCTCAATGGACGTCATCAACACACAATCCCCATTAAGGTATTTATTTGTGAAAGAAAGATTGACATGAGAGAGACATACAAGAGTCAATGTCAAGAACATTTGCGGATGTTTATTCTATTGGAATTGGGTAGATATATATGCTCATAACAAAATATATAAAAAGAATCTCTCTCTTTTGTGTTTGAGGCTGCATATAATGCTCATGAGATGGGAATATTCTTCATGGTCGTTCTTTTTTTTACGAAATATAATGTTTGTCAATGTCATTTTGCTTGGATATTACATCGACAAGGGAAGATAATCTATTTTTTATTAAAATTTTTTTTTGTGATGTACAGATGTACAGATAAGATTCATGGTTCAAAAACATATTTGAATGACGTGAATTTTGAGCTTTTTTGCGTAGAATTAATAAAATTGGACTTAGTAATGAGGAATTTTTCGGTGAATGGATGAGAAATGAATGAAAATTATTTGTTTGTCGTGGATTAAATCTTTCAAATTTTTGTCTATTATGTTTGTTAATGAAGATTTTGTGGATTGACATCTGACCTAAGATTCTCAATTATTTTGGAGATTTTGAGGTTAAATTTGTTGGTTTTTAATTCGACAGATGTAAAGATTTGCTGGTTTTTGGATATTTATGGGATTGATTCAAGCTTGATTGACACAAACAGTTTCTGGAGAACAAGCGGCGTTCACAGAATCAGCTTTAAGAGCTCACTGAGAGAGGTTATAGATCACAATTGAACTGTATGATCAGGAGAGTAAGAAAGCATATTAACAGACAAAGAACAAACTTGAATACATAATGACCACTGCGGTACCTATAAGCGGTCTCTTTATCTGTTAGGGGTAAGTAAGCAAGAAGCATGATGACCAGATGCTAATCACAGTATTCAAACGGAAAGAATCACTAATCCGAGTAGCACATTGTAGTCGCTAGAGTGTCGCTAATTCGCTGTAATGTGACAAGACATGAGGGCGCCCAAACAGCTACGTAAAATCTGATTTGAAACAATTTCGACGTAGAAAACTGAAATTCGCTCCATTGTACTGCTTGATCAATAGGGGCAGCCAAAAAATCTGGAAATTTATTCAGTTCTGTAATTAAATCATGTACTTTTCATAGTTTATGAAGCCAAGTGACCCCAAAACAACCAAAATCACAGCTTTACATATCTCAGCTCACCCAAAACTACAACATATTTCACCAAACATCAACATTTAATCATCAAAAATCACATTACAACCAAAATCTCCAATTAAAATGACCAAAATTTAACAACATTTGTCCATTACAAGAGTTACAGAAGTTATCGCTTGATAAGATGTTCATATCCATGACACCCAAAAAATTTATCTAACCAAGTGCTCATCAACCTTGAAGATTTTCTAAATTAATTGCTCTAAGAAGAGTTCAGTCATTCAGTAGAAATGTAATTTATGGTAGCTGACATTAAGTGCGGTCGCAAGAAGAAGCACAAAATAACAAAACGTAACATGTATGGTATTCTGACTGTATATACTTACATAATGTAAGACATTTGACATTCAATTCAGCTAATTAACCTAACATGATTCCTTTATGCCAATCTACCTACTACCTTGTTCCGTCTCCTTCAATACCCAATTTGAAACGCTGTATTAAATTTAATTTATATGAAGCAATTTATTTTAATCTGCTAAGAACGCGAACGTGGATGAAGTTTCCAACCCAATTACTCTTCTTAGCGTATTGATCGTATCACATAAGGAACATTTTTATATCGAAAGAATATCCAAAAAAAATATATATACGAGAAAAAAGTAAAGCTGAAATAAATGTAATGCATGTTTATTTTTAATCTTCATACACATTCATTTTTCTTGAAGTCAACAGAGTAGAAAGAATGAG